>NC_045967.1:54088688-54231188 GCF_010909765.2 Amblyraja radiata
ATTGGTTAATATAAGCCATCACCGTAGTATTTATCAATTTGTAACCGAACATGCAAGTGCTGCATATTGATACATATGCTTTTAAACCATAAAAGGCGCCCAACATCTCTAGATAGTTAATTGCCCAGTGTAAGTAGTAATGATGACTCTAGGTTAGTCCATCTACCACCTGTGCTGGATATGGAGTTAGTCGCTCCCCAGCCTTGAGCACTGGCATCTGTTTTAGTAACTAAAGTAGGGTTAGTGATAAAGATAGGGCTGAAACTATGCCAAACGTTTTCTGCCCACCACTGTAGCTCGATATGCTTCAGTGGGTAAGTTCATGAACGATCATAGTGCCTGTATGCTTTATTGCCTGACCTTTGCTCTGTGTAATTTTTTTTTTTTTTTTTTTTTTTTTTTTTTTGAAGTGCAAAGGTCCGAATTGGATAGCCGGAAATGATGCTACATTTCCCAATTACTCTGCTACTTGTATCCTGTTGATTGGTGGTCATCTCGGTGTTGTTTATAGAACGAGCAAACGACGTGATGCCTGCTGTCAATAGTCGGAGTATCCGCTGCAGCTTTAGCTCGTGGTGCCGGATGGTTGCCCCAATGTGTCCCCAGATTTGGCTGTTCACCGCTGGTACTTTTTAGAGGTTCTCCGGCGCCTTCATTAATCACCTGCCCCCGCAGAGCTCTGTTGGAAAGGTGATTGATACTTGCCGCTAGTTTGGCCTCTAGCGGTTCCCCTGCATGGGGTTTTGACACGTAGCGGCCCACTACACCAAGCAGCTGTTCCTGCTCCTGCACCCCCTGCATACTCCCGAAATCTTCAGCCATAACCCCTTGTTCTGGACCAGCCCAGTCCTGGTCCCCAAAGCTATCCTCTGGAAAGGAGGATGCAATGGACAGTGCAGGAGGCACTGTAGAGGTAGTGCCTGACTTCCCTCTGCAAGAGCTCCCCTCCCGGGGTGCACCTTGCTGGAGCACCTGCTCCAAGAGCCGCTCCATGCGGCTCAGGTGGCTGTCCCTCCCCCTCCTGGGTGGAGAGACGTCCCGTCCGACAAGTCGGATGCCACCGGCCGGTTGCTCTTCCGTTTGGCTTTGCCTCCAGCCCGCTGTTCAGACATTAGCGGAGCTGGACTCGGCTCGGTGTCGGGGATAGCGGAACACCTGGATAGCACTGCTACCGCCTGTTGCTGCCCCCCCTTCTCCTCTTGCGGAGTTGGCCGGGGGCAGATTTCGAAAGTCTTGTTTTTTCTTTTCGCGAGAGCGCTCTTTCTGCGCATCTCGCTGGAGCTGCTCCAATTGCTGTTGGATGCAGCTCAGGCGGCTGTCTCTCCTTCATTTTAGGTAGAGACATGTCCCCGTCCGACAAATCGGACGCCACCGGCCGGATGCCTGTTCGGATGGCTAGATATCCAGCCCGCAGTTCAGGTACTAGCGGGACTGGGCTCGGCGCGGTGATGGGAATAGCGGAGCGCCCGGTTCCTACCGCCTTCTTCTGGAGCTTTTGCCTTGTAGATGCGAGAGCGCCCCTCAAGCAGCGCGTCTCGCAGGCACCTGCTCCGTGAACCGCTCCAGCGGCTCAGGCGGCTCTCTCTCCCCCCGTGCGGGTGGAGAGACGTCCCGTCCCAATCGGGAACACCTGCCGGATGCCTCTCGAGTGGCTATGCATCCAGCCCGCTGCTCAGGTGCTAGCGGGCTGGCCTCGGCACGGTGTCGGGGAATTACGGTACACCGGGTTGCTCCTACCGCCTGTTGCTGCCCCCCTTCCCCCCGACGGGAAACCGTTCCTCCTTGAACGGGGGACAGTTTTGTTCCAGAGCCTTTTTCTCTGCCTGTAAAAAACACAAGCAGAAAAAGGCTCACCTGTAAAAGAAACCCCGACCTCAGGATACTCACCTGACGGTCCGGTTCATCCTGTAACGGGACAGCCTTAGTCCCGTTGCGGCCGCTGTTGCACTGCTGGCGTAATGCCGCGCCTGCGCACTGAGCGGGTTCTTCACGTAGTCACTCACGTGACTCCGAAGTAAAATCAAATACTAGAGGGCATAGCTTCAAGGTTAGAGGGGCAATGTTTAAAGGAGTTGTGCGGGGCAACTTTTTTTTTACACAGTGGGTGGTAGGTGCCTGGAATGTGCTGCTGTTGGCACTGGTGGAGGCAGGATCCATAGTGACATTTGAATAGAGGGTTGGGTGGGCTTGTGGATATACAGGGAATGGAGGGACGTGGATTATGGGGTGGCAGCTACACGTTCTGATACCATGTTCAGTACATACATTGTGAGTTGATGGGCCTTGCTCTTGTGCTGTTCTGTTCTATGTTCCATATATTAAAGCAAAGAACGATAGGCTTCCGTGATACCCGTGCGGCGGCAGAAGACTCCTTGGATGTGCCCCGTGGAGCCGAAAGACCGATGGGCTGCTGAGAGAACCAAGAGGGACCCGGTCTTGGGGGCCGCTGAGAATGAAGAAGGACCCGGCTGGGTGGCTGATGGCAACAGAGAGGGTAGATGCTGGAGAAACACAGCGGGTGAGGCACCATCTATGGAGCAAAGGAATAGGAGGCGTTTCGGGTCGAGACCCTTCTTCAGACTGATGTGGGGGGGGGGGGACTTCACTGCCTTGGTGAAGTCTGCTGTATGATTTTTTAACGGATTGTATGCAACAACAAAGAAGTTCACTGTACCTAGGGTACATGCGATGATAAAGTGTTCATTAAATCATAATTGGAAATATTAAAATGGAGCATGACAGAGACATTAGTTGTTTAAATGATCTTTATTTGCAATACTTTAGGCCAAAGCTTCAAACTCCAATTTTTTTGTGGCTTTTCTTTTAAACACTAAAGACATATTCATGCACAATCCACGGTTTAAATGAATCACCTCTAATGCTTCGGCCCATCTGAAACATTGGGAGACCAGACGGTAAAAATAAATCCCAACAAACCAGCAACATTGCTGCAATGCTGAGGTCTGGGACTGTGTGCGTAACAAAGTTGTTTCCAGCTTTATCCCCAAATTAAATAAAAAGTCATCAAAGAAAAAAAGAAAAAATTCCAGAGTACCTCTTTTAAAAAAAAATCATTTTCACAGTAGAGGAATTTTTCATGTCAAATATACAGGTAACACTTCTCCCAAAAGAGGACAAATAGGCAAAGAAATAGGAACAAAATAAACAATGTCATGATACAGTGAACACCAATACCCAAATCTCTTCCAGTTTGGGTTTTTCCTATGTTTGAATGTATGACATTCAGCATCTCTTCAAGTTGTTCTTATGATACTTTCATGAGCCATGACAATATTTTTTTACATTCTTAAATAAAGACATCAGTGATAATCTGCTTTGTGTTACGTCGCAGGTGGAAAGTGACGGACATTATTACTAGCGTGTGCGACAGAGTTGGGAATGATTTAAAAAAAAAACTTGGAATGGATCTTAAGGAAGTCCGTTAAAAGAATGATAGACTCAAAATGCTGGAGTAACTCACGGGGACAGGCAGCGTCTCTGGAGAGAAGGGATGGGTGACGTTTCGGGTCGAGAGACCCTTCTTCTTGACCCGAAACGTCACCCATTCCTTCTCTCCAGAGACGCCGCCTGTCCCCGCTGAGTTACTCCAGCATTTTGTGTCCATCTTCGGTCGAAGCCAGCATCTGCAGCTCCTTCCGACACAAGTGCGTGAAAACATTGCTTGATTAAGTTTTGCTCTTAAATCTATTGTCCATTGTCTAAATCAGAGTACTACCGGAATATGTACAACTGTCTTCTGCTTATATACTTAGAAATCATGATTTTTAAGAAAATAACTAAAATGAAAATATTTGCTTCTGCGGTGTTGATGAGACTGGCTGAAGAATTCATTCCAAGATGATAAACGGACTATTTCACGAATGGGTTAATTATGATTTTTTTTCTTTTTTTAAGAAAAAAAGATTGAACAAATAAAACATAAATTCCTTTTATTCACCCTGCCTGACAGCACAGTTGCACATGGAACACAGTTTAAAAGGCACCAGATGAACTTTGCTACCTATGTCATAGCTTATGTCAACTTCCTACTAGGTTCACAGGTCCGCCTGGCCACTTCTTTGCCATGTTACAAAAAGAACGGTCTTTGAAGCAGGTTGTTCCAGGATGAAATCATTCTGCTGCAAATGGACACAAAATGCCGGAGTAACTCAGCGGGACGGGCGGCATCTCTCGAGAGAAGGAACGGGCGACGTTTCGGGTCAGATCGAGTCTGAAGAAGGGTCTCGAGCCGGAACCCAAAACGTCAGGCATTCCTTCTCTCCAGAGATGCTGCCTGTCCCGCTGAGTTACTCCAACAATCTGTGCCCATCTTCGGTGTAAACCAGCATCTGCAGTTCCTTCCAACTCATTTTACTGAAAAGGTGCCTGATCTTTATCCTGAGCCATGGCCCAAAGATTTTGCTTATGATAGCACCCGTACTAAACTTAGCACAGAACACGGACTGAATCTGGGATCTGGGACCTCCTGATCTACAAAGGTCCGTATGACATTGCTGACCAAATCTAGAAAAAAATGGCATTTATTTTCTCCTGACAACAATCCAAAAGCACTGGAGATTTTGAAATATGATGTTGCATCCTTAAATTTGGTCAAATTTGGACAAAACCTTTCCGCACCCAGAAGGAAGACACAAGTTTTACAAAGGAATGCTCTCACCATGTGTGGGAAATGTACTAAAACCTTAAACGAACCTTTTCCCCGTTGGTCGGCCTTTGAACACAGTTTTATTTTGGAAAGAATTAACTTTGACACTTCTTTCGCACAAGGCCACGGATTCTTAATACTGCTCAAATGGAAGATAACGAACTATCTTTGTCTGATTTTTAGAAATAAAAGATCTTTGTGAACTAACAATTAATTGCAAACGGGTTTCTGAAGCTCGTGTGAAGGTATCACATTTGGAAAAACCAAACACAAAACACAACTATTGCCATCATTTTTAACTCCAATTCACAGACGACGCAAGGAAAATTAGCTCTCCTGCATGCTTTCTGGTAATTCCTACATCTCTCTGATATGGATATGGCTGAACAAGCTCATGAGAGCCTGCAGTCTTACTGAATAACTTTAACACACCATCCTCACCATTGACGAAAAACCATTGACCCTCGAAGCACATTGTGTTTGACCTGTTTCTTTCATCGGTTTATCATTCAGTATGACAACCATCGAGGTACAAGAAGCTGGAGTAACTCAGTGGGTCAGACAGCATCTCTGGAGAAAAGGAATAGGTGACATTTCAGGTCGAGACTGAGGAAAGGCCTCGACCCGAAATGCCATCTAATCCTTGTCTCCAGAGATGCTGTCTGTCCCGCTGAGTTACTCCAGCTTTTTGTGTCCATCTTCGGTTTAAACCTGCATCTGCAGTTCCTTCCTACACTAACCATCAAAATGCATCAGACAACAGGTTCCCACTAAGTGTGTGCGTGTGTTTGTGTGTGTGTGTGTGTGTGTGTGTGTGTGTGTGTGTGTGTGTGTGTGTGTGTGTGTGTGTGTGTGTGTGTGTGTGTGCGCGTGTGTGTGCGTGTGTGTGTGTGTGTGTGTGTGTGTGTGTGTGTGTGTGTGTGCGCGTGTGTGTGCGTGTGCGTGTGTGTGTGTGTGCGTGTGCGTGTGTATGACTGCGTACTGTGACCCTACATTGTCAGCTCTTGGGAGATTAGGGGAAAGGATATACCATCATGGACCAAACCAACCCTGTCACCAGAAGGAAGAAGTCACCACATTCGGATGACCACATTGCCCGCTTTGATTAACGTCCATCTCAGTTTCCAACATAATCGAGATCTTTGAAAGTCATTTATCAGCTGCACTAAAAGATACTGTTCTTCCTGTTTGACAGAACAATCCATTAAAACAAATCTCATAACCAAATAGTTGTCCTCTCATGCGATAAGTCTTTCTAATGTCAGGCTACTCCTTCAAACCCCATCTTTGTCAATTATTCTTTTCTTTCAGAGCAAACAACCTGTCCAAAGTGTTTATCTATTTCCCACGGTCTTTGGTCTGATTGAAGAGTCCTTAAAGGCTTTTAGTCGCAGATAAGGTTGACTTTCTTTGATAGAGAGATATCATAAAATGAATCTTACACCAGCCTGGGCTGAAGACCATTGGCAACATGAGTTGACGTGGCAAGCTGGTAGAAAATACATTATCAGATATGTGCTTCACCGGAGTGGAATTTTGATGAGGATAATTTTATATTATTTTGGTCATAATTTAAAAAAAAATCACAAGAGAGTCAACAGTGGGTGAAGAGTCAAGAGTGTTTTTTTGTCGTATGTCCCAAAACGGAACATTGAAATTCTTGCTTGCAGCAACACAACAGATATATGTAAACCTAGTTTAGAAACAAGGAACTGCAGGTGCTGGTTTATATCAAAGATAGACAAAAAGTGCTGGAGTAACTCAGCGGGTCAAGCAGCATCTCTGGAGACAAAGGATGGGTGATGTTTCAGGTCAGGACCCTTCTTCAGAAAAGGCAAGGGAAGGTGTGATCTCAGTGGTATGAATATTGACTTCTCTAACTTCAAGTAACCCTTGCTTCCCCTCGCTCTCCATCCCTCCCCCACCCTAGTTCTCTGACTAATTTCACTGTCCTCCTGATTAAATGTTACTGATTATATGCCCCGTTCTCACCATCCCCTCAGCTAACAATGAACAATTCTACATACAATACAATACAATCAGTTTAATTCGTCTCATTGCACATAAAGTGCAAGTTTTTCCCTGACCTACACCCACTTTGATATATCGTTTTCACACCTTACCCTTCCACATCTCTATGTCTCCCTCTCCCGACTCTCAGTCCGAAGAAGGGTCTCAACCCGAAACATCACCCATTCCTTCTCTCCAGAATTGCTGCCTGTCCCGCTGAGTTACTCCAGCATTTTGTGTCCATCTTCAACGTTCAGGTTTGTAGGTTAATTGGCTTGGTATATATGTAAACGTTGTGTAGGATAGTGTTAGTGTGCGGGGATCGCTGGTCAGACCGGACTCGGCAGGCCGACGGGCCCATTTCCGCACTGTATCTCTAATCTAAACTAAACTAAACTCAATGTTCACACCACTGTGTTGTATGCTACCCAAGCAAAATGGCACTGGGTTGTGTGCTACCTAAGCGATACCATAATAAACAACAAAAAGTTCAGCATGCTGTTATCCAAGATTTCCAATGTCAGATCCTCGCCTTGATCCCTAATTTTTATTCTCCAATTCAGCTCCATAGTTGCAGCCATCAGTAACTTGACGTAATCTTGTGACAAACTGAGCAATGCTTTCCCCCTCTCTCGGGGTCCATTGCCGGTATGCATGTCGTTGAAATGTAGTGGCTCTTAATCCCCGAGTAGGAAGATGGAGGCACAGGCAAGCACCGAGAAAACAATAACGTCTGCCTAAACCTCTCATCTCCTGGTTGCTAAACACTTTAACTCCCCCTCCCCCTCCCATTCCCACGCTGAACTTTCTGTTCTGGGCCTCCTCCATTGCCAGAGTGAGGCCCAGCGCAGATTGGCCGTACAGCTCCTCATATTTCGCTTGGGCAGCTTATACCCCAGCGGTATGAACTTCTCTAACTTCAAGTAACCCTTGCTTTCCCTCTCTCTCCATCCCTCCCCCTTCCCAGTTCCCTGACTAGTCTTACAGAGGTGGTTTACCAGAATGAAACATAGAAAATAGGTGCAGGAGTAGGCCATTCAGCCCTTTGAGCCAGCACCACCATTCAATATGATCATGGCTGATCATCCAAAATCAGTACCCCGTTCCTGCTTTCTCCCCATATCCTTTGATTCCGTTAACCCTGAGAGCTAAATCTAACTTGAATGCATCCAATAAATTGGCCTCCACAGATTCACAACTCTCTGTGTGAAAAATATTTTCCTCATCTCAGTCCTAAATGGGCCTACCCCTCATTCTTAAACTGTGTAACCCCAAGTCCTGGACTCCCCCAACATGGGGAACATTTTTCCTGCATCTAGCCTACATGTTTCTATAAGATACCCTCTCATCCTTCAAAAATCCAGTGAATACAAGCCCAGTCGATCCATTGATGCCAGGATTAGAGAGTATCAGCTACAGGGAGAGGCTGGATAGACTTTGATTATTTTCTCTGGATTGATGGAGTTGCAGGAAGACCTGATAGAAGTATGTAAAATGACAAGAGGGTCAGATAGGGTAGACAGTCAGAACCTTTTCCCCAGGGTGGAAAAATCAAATACTAGAGGGCATAGCTTCAAGGTTAGAGGGGCAATGTTTAAAGGAGATATGCGGGGCAACTTTTTTTTTACACAATGGTGGTAGGGCCTGGAATGTGCTGCTGTTGGCACTGGTGGAGGCAGGATCCATAGTGACATTTGAAGAGAGGGTTGGGTGGGCTTGTGGATATACAGGGAATGGAGGGACGTGGATTATGGGGTGGCAGCTACACGTTTTGATACCATGTTCAGTACATACATTGTGAGTTGATGGGCCTTGCTCTTGTGCTGTTCTGTTCTATGTTCCATATATTAAAGCAAAGAACGATAGGCTTCCGCGATGCCCGTGCAGCGGCAGAAGACTCCATGGATGTGCCCCGTGGAGCCGAAAGACCGATGGGCTGCTGAGAGAACCAAGAGGGACCCGGTCTTGGGGGCCGCTGAGAATGAAGAAGGACCCGGCTGGGTGGCTGATGGCAACAGAGAGGGTAGATGCTGGAGAAACACAGCGGGTGAGGCACCATCTATGGAGCAAAGGAATAGGAGGCGTTTCGGGTCGAGACCCTTCTTCAGACTGAGGTGGGGGGGGGGGACTTCACTGCCTTGGTGAAGTCTGCTGTATGATTTTTTAACGGTTTGTATGCAACAACAAAGAAGTTCACTGTACCTAGGGTACATGCGATGATAAAGTGTTCATTAAATCATAATTGGAAATATTAAAAATGGAGCATGACAGAGACATTAGTTGTTTAAATGATCTTTATTTGCAATACTTTAGGCCAAAGCTTCAAACTCCAATTTTTTTGTGGCTTTTCTTTTAAACACTAAAGACATATTCATGCACAATCCACGGTTTAAATGCATCACCTCTAATGCTTCGGCCCATCTGAAACATTGGGAGACCAGACGGAAAAAATAAATCCCAACAAACCAGCAACATTGCTGCAATGCTGAGGTCTGGGACTGTGTGCGTAACAAAGTTGTTTCCAGCTTTATCCCCAAATTAAATAAAAAGTCATCAAAGAAAAAAAGAAAAAATTCCAGAGTACCTCTTTTTAAAAAAAATCATTTTCACAGTAGAGGAATTTTTCATGTCAAATATACAGGTAACACTTCTCCCAAAAGAGGACAAATAGGCAAAGAAATAGGAACAAAATAAACAATGTCATGAGACAGTGAACACCAATACCCAAATCTCTTCCAGTTTGGGTTTTTCCTATGTTTGAATGTATGACATTCAGCATCTCTTCAAGTTGTTCTTATGATACTTTCATGAGCCATGACAATATTTTTTTACATTCTTAAATAAAGACATCAGTGATAATCTGCTTTGTGTTACGTCGCAGATGGAAAGTGACGGACATTATTACTAGCGTGTGCGACAGAGTTGGGAATGATTTTTAAAAAAAAACTTGGAATGGATCTTAAGGAAGTCCGTTAAAAGAATGATAGACTCAAAATGCTGGAGTAACTCACGGGGACAGGCAGCGTCTCTGGAGAGAAGGGATGGGTGACGTTTCGGGTCGAGAGACCCTTCTTCTTGACCCGAAACGTCACCCATTCCTTCTCTCCAGAGACGCCGCCTGTCCCCGCTGAGTTACTCCAGCATTTTGTGTCCATCTTCGGTCGAAGCCAGCATCTGCAGCTCCTTCCGACACAAGTGCGTGAAAACATTGCTTGATTAAGTTTTGCTCTTAAATCTATTGTCCATTGTCTAAATCAGAGTACTACCGGAATATGTACAACTGTCTTCTGCTTATATACTTAGAAATCATGATTTTTAAGAAAATAACTAAAATGAAAATATTTGCTTCTGCGGTGTTGATGAGACTGGCTGAAGAATTCATTCCAAGATGATAAACGGACTATTTCACGAATGGGTTAATTATGATTTTTTTTCTTTTTTTAAGAAAAAAAGATTGAACAAATAAAACATAAATTCCTTTTATTCACCCTGCCTGACAGCACAGTTGCACATGGAACACAGTTTAAAAGGCACCAGATGAACTTTGCTACCTATGTCATAGCTTATGTCAACTTCCTACTAGGTTCACAGGTCCGCCTGGCCACTTCTTTGCCATGTTACAAAAAGAACGGTCTTTGAAGCAGGTTGTTCCAGGATGAAATCATTCTGCTGCAAATGGACACAAAATGCCGGAGTAACTCAGCGGGACGGGCGGCATGTCTCGAGAGAAGGAACGGGCGACGTTTCGGGTCAGATCGAGTCTGAAGAAGGGTCTCGAGCCGGAACCCAAAACGTCAGGCATTCCTTCTCTCCAGAGATGCTGCCTGTCCCGCTGAGTTACTCCAACAATCTGTGCCCATCTTCGGTGTAAACCAGCATCTGCAGTTCCTTCCAACTCATTTTACTGAAAAGGTGCCTGATCTTTATCCTGAGCCATGGCCCAAAGATTTTGCTTATGATAGCACCCGTACTAAACTTAGCACAGAACACGGACTGAATCTGGGATCTGGGACCTCCTGATCTACAAAGGTCCGTATGACATTGCTGACCAAATCTAGAAAAAAATGGCATTTATTTTCTCCTGACAACAATCCAAAAGCACTGGAGATTTTGAAATATGATGTTGCATCCTTAAATTTGGTCAAA
Organism: Amblyraja radiata; assembly: GCF_010909765.2. Classification (NCBI taxonomy): domain Eukaryota; kingdom Metazoa; phylum Chordata; class Chondrichthyes; order Rajiformes; family Rajidae; genus Amblyraja; species Amblyraja radiata. The sequence continues at coordinate 54,099,511 of NC_045967.1, forward strand.
TTTGGACAAAACCTTTCCGCACCCAGAAGGAAGACACAAGTTTTACAAAGGAATGCTCTCACCATGTGTGGGAAATGTACTAAAACCTTAAACGAACCTTTTCCCCGTTGGTCGGCCTTTGAACACAGTTTTATTTTGGAAAGAATTAACTTTGACACTTCTTTCGCACAAGGCCACGGATTCTTAATACTGCTCAAATGGAAGATAACGAACATCTTTGTCTGATTTTTAGAAATAAAAGATCTTTGTGAACTAACAATTAATTGCAAACGGGTTTCTGAAGCTCGTGTGAAGGTATCACATTTGGAAAAACCAAACACAAAACACAACTATTGCCATCATTTTTAACTCCAATTCACAGACGACGCAAGGAAAATTAGCTCTCCTGCATGCTTTCTGGTAATTCCTACATCTCTCTGATATGGATATGGCTGAACAAGCTCATGAGAGCCTGCAGTCTTACTGAATAACTTTAACACACCATCCTCACCATTGACGAAAAACCATTGACCCTCGAAGCACATTGTGTTTGACCTGTTTCTTTCATCGGTTTATCATTCAGTATGACAACCATCGAGGTACAAGAAGCTGGAGTAACTCAGTGGGTCAGACAGCATCTCTGGAGAAAAGGAATAGGTGACATTTCAGGTCGAGACTGAGGAAAGGCCTCGACCCGAAATGCCATCTAATCCTTGTCTCCAGAGATGCTGTCTGTCCCGCTGAGTTACTCCAGCTTTTTGTGTCCATCTTCGGTTTAAACCTGCATCTGCAGTTCCTTCCTACACTAACCATCAAAATGCATCAGACAACAGGTTCCCACTAAGTGTGTGCGTGTGTTTGTGTGTGTGTGTGCGCGCGCGTGTGTGTCTGTGTGTGTGTGTGTGTGTGTGTGTGTGTGTGTGTGTGTGTGCGCGCGCGTGTGTGTGTGTGTGTGTGTGTGTGTGTGTGTGTGCGCGTGTGTGTGCGTGTGCGTGTGTATGACTGCGTACTGTGATCCTACATTGTCAGCTCTTGGGAGATTAGGGGAAAGGATATACCATCATGGACCAAACCAACCCTGTCACCAGAAGGAAGAAGTCACCACATTCGGATGACCACATTGCCCGCTTTGATTAACGTCCATCTCAGTTTCCAACATAATCGAGATCTTTGAAAGTCATTTATCAGCTGCACTAAAAGATACTGTTCTTCCTGTTTGACAGAACAATCCATTAAAACAAATCTCATAACCAAATAGTTGTCCTCTCATGCGATAAGTCTTTCTAATGTCAGGCTACTCCTTCAAACCCCATCTTTGTCAATTATTCTTTTCTTTCAGAGCAAACAACCTGTCCAAAGTGTTTATCTATTTCCCACGGTCTTTGGTCTGATTGAAGAGTCCTTAAAGGCTTTTAGTCGCAGATAAGGTTGACTTTCTTTGATAGAGAGATATCATAAAATGAATCTTACACCAGCCTGGGCTGAAGACCATTGGCAACATGAGTTGACGTGGCAAGCTGGTAGAAAATACATTATCAGATATGTGCTTCACCGGAGTGGAATTTTGATGAGGATAATTTTATATTATTTTGGTCATAATTTTAAAAAAAATCACAAGAGAGTCAAGAGTGGGTGAAGAGTCAAGAGTGTTTTTTTGTCGTATGTCCCGAAACGGAACATTGAAATTCTTGCTTGCAGCACCAACACAACAGATATATGTAAACCTAGTTTAGAAACAAGGAACTGCAGGTGCTGGTTTATACCAAAGATAGACAAAAAGTGCTGGAGTAACTCAGCGGGTCAAGCAGCATCTCTGGAGACAAAGGATGGGTGATGTTTCAGGTCAGGACCCTTCTTCAGAAAAGGCAAGGGAAGGTGTGATCTTAGTGGTATGAATATTGACTTCTCTAACTTCAAGTAACCCTTGCTTCCCCTCGCTCTCCATCCCTCCCCCACCCTAGTTCTCTGACTAATTTCACTGTCCTCCTGATTAAATGTTACTGATTGTATGCCCCGTTCTCACCATCCCCTCAGCTAACAATGAACAATTCTACATACAATACAATACAATCAGTTTAATTCGTCTCATTGCACATAAAGTGCAAGTTTTTCCCTGACCTACACCCACTTTGATATATCGTTTTCACACCTTACCCTTCCACATCTCTATGTCTCCCTCTCCCGACTCTCAGTCCGAAGAAGGGTCTCAACCCGAAACATCACCCATTCCTTCTCTCCAGAATTGCTGCCTGTCCCGCTGAGTTACTCCAGCATTTTGTGTCCATCTTCAACGTTCAGGTTTGTAGGTTAATTGGCTTGGTATATATGTAAAAGTTGTGTAGGATAGTGTTAGTGTGCGGGGATCGCTGGTCAGACCGGACTCGGCAGGCCGACGGGCCCATTTCCGCACTGTATCTCTAATCTAAACTAAACTAAACTCAATGTTCACACCACTGTGTTGTATGCTACCCAAGCAAAATGGCACTGGGTTGTGTGCTACCTAAGCGATACCATAATAAACAACAAAACGTTCAGCATGCTGTTATCCAAGGTTTCCAATGTCAGATCCTCGCCTTGATCCCTAATTTTTATTCTCCAATTCAGCTCCATAGTTGCAGCCATCAGTAACTTGACGTAATCTTGTGACAAACTGAGCAATGCTTTCCCCCTCTCTCGGAGTCCATTGCCGGTATGCATGTCGTTGAAATGTAGTGGCTCATAATCCCCGAGTAGGAAGATGGAGGCACAGGCAAGCACCGAGAAAACAATAACGTCTGCCTAAACCTCTCATCTCCTGGTTGCTAAACACTTTAACTCCCCCTCCCCCTCCCATTCCCACACTGAACTTTCTGTTCTGGGCCTCCTCCATTGCCAGAGTGAGGCCCAGCGCAGATTGGCCGTACAGCTCCTCATATTTCGCTTGGGCAGCTTATACCTCAGCGGTATGAACTTCTCTAACTTCAAGTAACCCTTGCTTTCCCTCTCTCTCCATCCCTCCCCCTTCCCAGTTCTCTGACTAGTCTTACAGAGGTGGTTTACCAGAATGAAACATAGAAAATAGGTGCAGGAGTAGGCCATTCAGCCCTTTGAGCCAGCACCACCATTCAATATGATCATGGCTGATCATCCAAAATCAGTACCCCGTTCCTGCTTTCTCCCCATATCCTTGATTCCGTTAATCCTGAGAGCTAAATCTAACTTGAATGCATCCAATAAATTGGCCTCCACAGATTCACAACTCTCTGTGTGAAAAATATTTTCCTCATCTCAGTCCTAAATGGGCCTACCCCTCATTCTTAAACTGTGTAACCCCAAGTCCTGGACTCCCCCAACATGGGGAACATTTTTCCTGCATCTAGCCTACATGTTTCTATAAGATACCCTCTCATCCTTCAAAAATCCAGTGAATACAAGCCCAGTCGATCCATTGATGCCAGGATTAGAGAGTATCAGCTACAGGTAGAGGCTGGATAGACTTTGATTATTTTCTCTGGATTGATGGAGTTGCAGGAAGACCTGATAGAAGTATGTAAAATGACAAGAGGGTCAGATAGGGTAGACAGTCAGAACCTTTTCCCCAGGGTGGAAAAATCAAATACTAGAGGGCATAGCTTCAAGGTTAGAGGGGCAATGTTTAAAGGAGATATGCGGGGCAACTTTTTTTTTACACAATGGTGGTAGGGCCTGGAATGTGCTGCTGTTGGCACTGGTGGAGGCAGGATCCATAGTGACATTTGAAGAGAGGGTTGGGTGGGCTTGTGGATATACAGGGAATGGAGGGACGTGGATTATGGGGTGGCAGCTACACGTTTTGATACCATGTTCAGTACATACATTGTGAGTTGATGGGCCTTGCTCTTGTGCTGTTCTGTTCTATGTTCCATATATTAAAGCAAAGAACGATAGGCTTCCGCGATGCCCGTGCAGCGGCAGAAGACTCCTTGGATGTGCCCCGTGGAGCCGAAAGACCGATGGGCTGCTGAGAGAACCAAGAGGGGCCCGGTCTTGGGGGCCGCTGAGAATGAAGAAGGACCCGGCTGGGTGGCTGATGGCAACAGAGAGGGTAGATGCTGGAGAAACACAGCGGGTGAGGCACCATCTATGGAGCAAAGGAATAGGAGGCGTTTCGGGTCGAGACCCTTCTTCAGACTGATGTGGGGGGGGGGGGGGGACTTCACTGCCTTGGTGAAGTCTGCTGTATGATTTTTTAACGGATTGTATGCAACAACAAAGAAGTTCACTGTACCTAGGGTACATGCGATGATAAAGTGTTCATTAAATCATAATTGGAAATATTAAAATGGAGCATGACAGAGACATTAGTTGTTTAAATGATCTTTATTTGCAATACTTTAGGCCAAAGCTTCAAACTCCAATTTTTTTGTGGCTTTTCTTTTAAACACTAAAGACATATTCATGCACAATCCACGGTTTAAATGAATCACCTCTAATGCTTCGGCCCATCTGAAACATTGGGAGACCAGACGGAAAAAATAAATCCCAACAAACCAGCAACATTGCTGCAATGCTGAGGTCTGGGACTGTGTGCGTAACAAAGTTGTTTCCAGCTTTATCCCCAAATTAAATAAAAAGTCATCAAAGAAAAAAAGAAAAAATTCCAGAGTACCTCTTTTAAAAAAAAATCATTTTCACAGTAGAGGAATTTTTCATGTCAAATATACAGGTAACACTTCTTCCAAAAGAGGACAAATAGGCAAAGAAATAGGAACAAAATAAACAATGTCATGAGACAGTGAACACCAATACCCAAATCTCTTCCAGTTTGGGTTTTTCCTATGTTTGAATGTATGACATTCAGCATCTCTTCAAGTTGTTCTTATGATACTTTCATGAGCCATGACAATATTTTTTTACATTCTTAAATAAAGACATCAGTGATAATCTGCTTTGTGTTACGTCGCAGATGGAAAGTGACGGACATTATTACTAGCGTGTGCGACAGAGTTGGGAATGATTTTAAAAAAAAAACTTGGAATGGATCTTAAGGAAGTCCGTTAAAAGAATGATAGACTCAAAATGCTGGAGTAACTCACGGGGACAGGCAGCGTCTCTGGAGAGAAGGGATGGGTGACGTTTCGGGTCGAGAGACCCTTCTTCTTGACCCGAAACGTCACCCATTCCTTCTCTCCAGAGACGCCGCCTGTCCCCGCTGAGTTACTCCAGCATTTTGTGTCCATCTTCGGTCGAAGCCAGCATCTGCAGCTCCTTCCGACACAAGTGCGTGAAAACATTGCTTGATTAAGTTTTGCTCTTAAATCCATTGTCCATTGTCTAAATCAGAGTACTACCGGAATATGTACAACTGTCTTCTGCTTATATACTTAGAAATCATGATTTTTAAGAAAATAACTAAAATGAAAATATTTGCTTCTGCGGTGTTGATGAGACTGGCTGAAGAATTCATTCCAAGATGATAAACGGACTATTTCACGAATGGGTTAATTATGATTTTTTTTATTTTTTTAAGAAAAAAAGATTGAACAAATAAAACATAAATTCCTTTTATTCACCCTGCCTGACAGCACAGTTGCACATGGAACACAGTTTAAAAGGCACCAGATGAACTTTGCTACCTATGTCATAGCTTATGTCAACTTCCTACTAGGTTCACAGGTCCGCCTGGCCACTTCTTTGCCATGTTACAAAAAGAACGGTCTTTGAAGCAGGTTGTTCCAGGATGAAATCATTCTGCTGCAAATGGACACAAAATGCCGGAGTAACTCAGCGGGACGGGCGGCATGTCTCGAGAGAAGGAACGGGCGACGTTTCGGGTCAGATCGAGTCTGAAGAAGGGTCTCGAGCCGGAACCCAAACGTCAGGCATTCCTTCTCTCCAGAGATGCTGCCTGTCCCGCTGAGTTACTCCAACAATCTGTGCCCATCTTCGGTGTAAACCAGCATCTGCAGTTCCTTCCAACTCATTTTACTGAAAAGGTGCCTGATCTTTATCCTGAGCCATGGCCCAAAGATTTTGCTTATGATAGCACCCGTACTAAACTTAGCACAGAACACGGACTGAATCTGGGATCTGGGACCTCCTGATCTACAAAGGTCCGTATGACATTGCTGACCAAATCTAGAAAAAAATGGCATTTATTTTCTCCTGACAACAATCCAAAAGCACTGGAGATTTTGAAATATGATGTTGCATCCTTAAATTTGGTCAAATTTGGACAAAACCTTTCCGCACCCAGAAGGAAGACACAAGTTTTACAAAGGAATGCTCTCACCATGTGTGGGAAATGTACTAAAACCTTAAACAAACCTTTTCCCCGTTGGTCGGCCTTTGAACACAGTTTTATTTTGGAAAGAATTAACTTTGACACTTCTTTCGCAAGGCCACGGATTCTTAATACTGCTCAAATGGAAGATAACGAACATCTTTGTCTGATTTTTAGAAATAAAAGATCTTTGTGAACTAACAATTAATTGCAAACGGGTTTCTGAAGCTCGTGTGAAGGTATCACATTTGGAAAAACCAAACACAAAACACAACTATTGCCATCATTTTTAACTCCAATTCACAGACGACGCAAGGAAAATTAGCTCTCCTGCATGCTTTCTGGTAATTCCTACATCTCTCTGAGGGTGTACACGGATATGGCTGAACAAGCTCATGAGAGCCTGCAGTCTTACTGAATAACTTTAACACACCATCCTCACCATTGACGAAAAACCATTGACCCTCGAAGCACATTGTGTTTGACCTGTTTCTTTCATCGGTTTATCATTCAGTATGACAACCATCGAGGTACAAGAAGCTGGAGTAACTCAGTGGGTCAGACAGCATCTCTGGAGAAAAGGAATAGGTGACATTTCAGGTCGAGACTGAGGAAAGGCCTCGACCCGAAATGCCATCTAATCCTTGTCTCCAGAGATGCTGTCTGTCCCGCTGAGTTACTCCAGCTTTTTGTGTCCATCTTCGGTTTAAACCTGCATCTGCAGTTCCTTCCTACACTAACCATCAAAATGCATCAGACAACAGGTTCCCACTAAGTGTGTGCGTGTGTTTGTGTGTGTGTGTGCGCGCGCGTGTGTGTGTGTGTGCGCGTGTGTGTGCGTGTGCGTGTGTATGACTGCGTACTGTGACCCTACATTGCCAGCTCTTGGGAGATTAGGGGAAAGGATATACCATCATGGACCAAACCAACCCTGTCACCAGAAGGAAGAAGTCACCACATTCGGATGACCACATTGCCCGCTTTCATTAACGTCCATCTCAGTTTCCAACATAATCGAGATCTTTGAAAGTCATTTATCAGCTGCACTAAAAGATACTGTTCTTCCTGTTTGACAGAACAATCCATTAAAACAAATCTCATAACCAAATAGTTGTCCTCTCATGCGATAAGTCTTTCTAATGTCAGGCTACTCCTTCAACCCATCTTTGTCAATTATTCTTTTCTTTCAGAGCAAACAACCTGTCCAAAGTGTTTATCTATTTCCCACGGTCTTTGGTCTGATTGAAGAGTCCTTAAAGGCTTTTAGTCGCAGATAAGGTTGACTTTCTTTGATAGAGAGATATCATAAAATGAATCTTACACCAGCCTGGGCTGAAGACCATTGGCAACATGAGTTGACGTGGCAAGCTGGTAGAAAATACATTATCAGATATGTGCTTCACCGGAGTGGAATTTTGATGAGGATAATTTTATATTATTTTGGTCATAATTTTAAAAAAAATCACAAGAGAGTCAAGAGTGGGTGAAGAGTCAAGAGTGTTTTTTTGTCGTATGTCCCGAAACGGAACATTGAAATTCTTGCTTGCAGCACAACACAACAGATATATGTAAACCTAGTTTAGAAACAAGGAACTGCAGGTGCTGGTTTATACCAAAGATAGACAAAAAGTGCTGGAGTAACTCAGCGGGTCAAGCAGCATCTCTGGAGACAAAGGATGGGTGATGTTTCAGGTCAGGACCCTTCTTCAGAAAAGGCAAGGGAAGGTGTGATCTCAGTGGTATGAATATTGACTTCTCTAACTTCAAGTAACCCTTGCTTCCCCTCGCTCTCCATCCCTCCCCCACCCTAGTTCTCTGACTAATTTCACTGTCCTCCTGATTAAATGTTACTGATTGTATGCCCCGTTCTCACCATCCCCTCAGCTAACAATGAACAATTCTACATACAATACAATACAATCAGTTTATTCGTCTCATTGCACATAAAGTGCAAGTTTTTCCCTGACCTACACCCACTTTGATATATCGTTTTCACACCTTACCCTTCCACATCTCTATGTCTCCCTCTCCCGACTCTCAGTCCGAAGAAGGGTCTCAACCCGAAACATCACCCATTCCTTCTCTCCAGAATTGCTGCCTGTCCCGCTGAGTTACTCCAGCATTTTGTGTCCATCTTCAACGTTCAGGTTTGTAGGTTAATTGGCTTGGTATATATGTAAAAGTTGTGTAGGATAGTGTTAGTGTGCGGGGATCGCTGGTCAGACCGGACTCGGCAGGCCGACGGGCCCATTTCCGCACTGTATCTCTAATCTAAACTAAACTAAACTCAATGTTCACACCACTGTGTTGGATGCTACCCAAGCAAAATGGCACTGGGTTGTGTGCTACCTAAGCGATACCATAATAAACAACAAAAAGTTCAGCATGCTGTTATCCAAGGTTTCCAATGTCAGATCCTCGCCTTGATCCCTAATTTTTATTCTCCAATTCAGCTCCATAGTTGCAGCCATCAGTAACTTGACGTAATCTTGTGACAAACTGAGCAATGCTTTCCCCCTCTCTCGGGGTCCATTGCCGGTATGCATGTCGTTGAAATGTAGTGGCTCTTAATCCCCGAGTAGGAAGATGGAGGCACAGGCAAGCACCGAGAAAACAATAACAGTCTGCCTAAACCTCTCATCTCCTGGTTGCTAAACACTTTAACTCCCCCTCCCCCTCCCATTCTCACACTGAACTTTCTGTTCTGGGCCTCCTCCATTGCCAGAGTGAGGCCCAGCGCAGATTGGCCGTACAGCTCCTCATATTTCACTTGGGCAGCTTATACCTCAGCGGTATGAACTTCTCTAACTTCAAGTAACCCTTGCTTTCCCTCTCTCTCCATCCCTCCCCCTTCCCAGTTCTCTGACTAGTCTTACAGAGGTGGTTTACCAGAATGAAACATAGAAAATAGGTGCAGGAGTAGGCCATTCAGCCCTTTGAGCCAGCACCACCATTCAATGTGATCATGGCTGATCATCCAAAATCAGTACCCCGTTCCTGCTTTCTCCTCATATCCCTTGATTCCGTTAACCCTGAGAGCTAAATCTAACTTGAATGCATCCAATAAATTGGCCTCCACAGATTCACAACTCTCTGGGTGTAAAAGATCGATGGAGTTGCAGGAAGACCTGATAGAAGTATGTAAAATGACAAGAGGGTCAGATAGGGTAGACAGTCAGAACCTTTTCCCCAGGGTGGAAAAATAGTAACATTAAATGAGAACTTACCAGTTTGAAGTTTGATCTGTATTTTATGAGGAGTTACGATGAGGGATTACGTGAAGAACCCGCTCAGTGCGCAGGCGCGGCATACTTCCAAGCAGCGGTGTGGAATCACAGATAGACACAGTTATTTTGAAGTAAACATAGTAAAGATAAGGAGACATCAATTTATTAGTTTGATCCATATAATGAGGGTGGGAGCGGAGGGCACGTAATCCCTCATCGTAACTCCTCATAAAATACAGATCAAACTTCAAACTGGTAAGTTCTCGTTTAATCTTACTATTTTACTTCGGAGTCACGTGAGTGACTACGTGAAGATTTCAAAGCTCTGTGATTTCAAACCGTGTAACAGTTTCATTTCACTCACTGCCGAAGTTCTTGAGGGAGGAAGTGTTATCGTAATCAACCAATGAGTCTATTTGTAGAAAAACACAATGGTGTTTTTTAAACAATAACAACAAAGAATTAAGTTGCTCCCCTGGGCTTAAATTAAATATTTGCAGTTCGTAAATCTTTACTGCAAATAAACCAGGTTTTGCCAACGGCTTATTATAAAATTTCTGAACGGTCTTTACCCCCCCACCATCCTGCTGTAGCCAGGATGTGGTCTATAGGCATGTCCATTCTTTAGCCGTCGACATGGATGCTGTCCTGGTGGAATAAAATCTGTACATGTTAGTGTTTATCCCAGCAGTTTCTAGCACCTGCTTGAGCCATCTCGCAATGGTTTGGCTCGTCACCCGACCATAAGGTTTTTGTGACTGACCCACAAGGCTTTTCATCTCCCTCGTATATTTTGGTTGTGTCTATGTAGGATAGTAGGTGAGTCATGGCACATAACCGTGGTTCTGGTGGGTAAGCCACGACTGGATTAGGTGTTCCTGGTCTGCTCTGTTTGATCAGTCGCTGGATAACGACAGATCTGGTCTGGAGCTGTGATCATGTTGTCCAGTCGCAATAGGTGTAGTGACTGGACCCTCTGAGCGGATACAAGTGCCATCAACATGAGCGTCTTTAGTGTAGCTTGCTCGAGGCCGGGGGATCTGGCTGGTGGCCATTCCCTGAGATATGTCAGGACCACACTGATATCCCAAATATACCTGGGCTTAGGGCTTGATATTGTAAATGCCCTTCATCAGTTTTACCACCAGTGGATGGGAACCCATCGCCTGTTGTCCTGGTGCTGGTTGTTGATGGCACTGTAGCTGATCCCTACATCGTGGTGTAGATAGGCCAGGAACTCCAGTATGTTGGTGGCTGTAGCTGTTGCGTATGTCGTCCCTGTTTCCTGGCAGTACTTCTCCCTTTTTTGATGCTGGTTAAGTACTGCCTCTGGTGGATGTTCGAAGGGATGCCGACATGGTGATGGTTTGTTTGGACTTCCCAGTTCCAGGTAAGGTCTGTTCAAACTTGCAACCCAGGCGTTTAATTTTCTCATGGCATGGGTGTTTAGCTTACCTGGTAGGTAAGTAGCTGATAGCCAAATATGTCTTTCGACACACCATTGCCAAATCATGTTGACCAATTTGTCGCATGACAATGATTTTATGCCACCCATATGGTTAATATAAGCCATCACCGTAGTATTTATCAATTTGTAACCGAACATGCAAGTGCTGCATATTGGATACATATGCTTTTAAACCATAAAAGGCGCCCAACATCTCTAGATAGTTAATGCCCAGTGTAAGTAGTAATGATGACTCTAGGTTAGTCCATCTACCACCTGTGCTGGATATGGAGTTAGTCGGTCCCCAGCCTTGAGCACTGGCATCTGTTTTAGTAACTAAAGTAGGGTTAGTGATAAAGATAGGGCTGAAACTATGCCAAACATTTTCTGCCCACCACTGTAGCTCTGATATTGCTTCAGTGGGGAAGTTCATGACACGATCATAGTGACCTGTATGTCGTTTTATTGCCTGTACCTTTGCTCTCTGTAAATTTTTTTATTTTTTTATTTTTTTTAATTTTTTTTTGATAGTGCAAAGGTCCGAATTGAGTAGCCGGAAATGCTGCTACCATTTTCCCAATTACTCTTGCTACTTGTCGAATATCCTTTGGAATTCAGTTGTTTGGCAGTAACATATGTCTCCATTTTGAAATGTATATACTTAACAAATTTGTTTAGTGATGTTAAGTCAATGATGATGCGACAGCCACCATCTTTTTTTGGTTTTAGTGAATATATTCGATACAAATTCCAAAGGTTCATGTTTGGTCTTTTCGATGACCCCCTTTGTGATAAGTCTCACCAGTTCAGCTTGTCCCTCACGTTTCTCTTTGACGGAGGGAGAAATACCCTTTGGGGCCATTGTTGAACTGGCGGCGTTTTTTCTGACATGAATTGTATTTTATATCCACTATGCTTCAAACCGGTGCAATCTACCTCCTGTTAGTATTAAGCCTCCACCTCCCAAAAGGTGATAGGAACCAGACCCACCTACCTCCATGGTTACGGGTATTTCCTCTGATTCCCTTTGGTCGGCTTGCGAGGTGTCTGATGTGGCGTGTTTGTTGGGGGTTGGCGCATTTTCCATGGGGTCCGCTCTGGGCCCTGGTCTAAAAAAGACTTACGGTGAAAGTAAGCGGACCCCGAGCTTTCACCAGTGTTGAATGGTGGATGTTTACTGGTGGATGCGGCGGGGTGCTGCCACTTGGTGGTGTGTGTTTTCAGTTTGCTCGTTTTATACCCTGCCTTCCCGAAGAGCAGCCTGTCTGGCTTATCAGCTGGTGTTTTACACAGCCCGGCAATCGAGGGCTGATGGCAGGTTTGATGATTTCTTTCCGCAGATTATTAATTTCAACCTGCGTGTTACACAACAACGCGAGTGTATCCTGTTGATTGGTGGTCATCTCGGTGTTGTTTATAGAACGAGCAAACGACGTGATGCCTGCTGTCAATAGTCGGAGTATCCGCTGCAGCTTTAGCTCGTGGTGCCGGATGGTTGCCCCAATGTGTCCCCAGATTTGGCTGTTCACCGCTGGTACTTTTTAGAGGTTCTCCGGCGCCTTCATTAATCACCTGCCCCCGCAGAGCTCTGTTGGAAAGGTGATTGATACTTGCCGCTAGTTTGGCCTCTAGCGGTTCCCCTGCATGGGGTTTTGACACGTAGCGGCCCACTACACCAAGCAGCTGTTCCTGCTCCTGCACCCCCTGCATACTCCCGAAATCTTCAGCCATAACCCCTTGTTCTGGACCAGCCCAGTCCTGGTCCCCAAAGCTATCCTCTGGAAAGGAGGATGCAATGGACAGTGCAGGAGGCACTGTAGAGGGAGTGCCTGACTTCCCTCTGCAAGAGCTCCCCTCCCGGGGTGCACCTTGCTGGAGCACCTGCTCCAAGAGCCGCTCCATGCGGCTCAGGTGGCTGTCCCTCCCCCTCCTGGGTGGAGAGACGTCCCCGTCCGACAAGTCGGATGCCACCGGCCGGTTGCTCTTCCGTTTGGCTTTGCCTCCAGCCCGCTGTTCAGACATTAGCGGAGCTGGACTCGGCTCGGTGTCGGGGATAGCGGAACGCCTGGATAGCGCTCCTACCGCCTGTTGCTGCCCCCCCTTCTCCTCTTGCGGAGTTGGACGGGGGCAGATTTCGAAAGTCTTGTTTTTTCTTTTCGCGAGAGCGCTCTTTCTGCGCATCTCGCTGGAGCTGCTCCAATTGCTGTTGGATGCAGCTCAGGCGGCTGTCTCTCCTTCATTTTAGGTAGAGACATGTCCCCGTCCGACGAATCGGACGCCACCGGCCGGATGCCTGTTCGGATGGCTAGATATCCAGCCCGCAGTTCAGGTACTAGCGGGACTGGGCTCGGCGCGGTGATGGGAATAGCGGAGCGCCCGGTTCCTACCGCCTTCTTCTGGAGCTTTTGCCTTGTAGATGCGAGAGCGCCCCTCAAGCAGCGCGTCTCGCAGGCACCTGCTCCGTGAACCGCTCCAGCGGCTCAGGCGGCTCTCTCTCCCCCCGTGCGGGTGGAGAGACGTCCCGTCCCAATCGGGAACACCTGCCGGATGCCTCTCGAGTGGCTATGCATCCAGCCCGCTGCTCAGGTGCTAGCGGGCTGGCCTCGGCACGGTGTCGGGGAATGACGGGACACCGGGTCGCTCCTACCGCCTGTTGCTGCCCCCCCTTCCCCCCGACGGGAAACCGTTCCTCCTTGAACGGGGGACAGTTTTGTTCCAGAGCCTTTTTCTCTGCCTGTAAAAAACACAAGCAGAAAAAAGGCTCACCTGTAAAAGAAACCCCGACCTCAGGATACTCACCTGAGGGTCCGGTTCATCCTGTAACGGGACAGCCTTAGTCCCGTTGCGGCCGCTGTTGCACTGCTGGCATAATGCCGCGCCTGCGCACTGAGCGGGTTCTTCACGTAGTCACTCACGTGACTCCGAAGTAAAATCAAATACTAGAGGGCATAGCTTCAAGGTTAGAGGGGCAATGTTTAAAGGAGATATGTGGGGCAACTTTTTTTTTACACAGTGGGTGGTAGGGCCTGGAATGTGCTGCTGTTGGCACTGGTGGAGGCAGGATCCATAGTGACATTTGAAGAGAGGGTTGGGTGGGCTTGTGGATATACAGGGAATGGAGGGACGTGGATTATGGGGTGGCAGCTACACGTTTTGATACCATGTTCAGTACATACATTGTGAGTTGATGGGCCTTGCTCTTGTGCTGTTCTGTTCTATGTTCCATATATTAAAGCAAAGAACGATAGGCTTCCGCGATGCCCGTGCAGCGGCAGAAGACTCCTTGGATGTGCCCCGTGGAGCCGAAAGACCGATGGGCTGCTGAGAGAACCAAGAGGGACCCGGTCTTGGGGGCTGCTGAGAATGAAGAAGGACCCGGCTGGGTGGCTGATGGCAACAGAGAGGGTAGATGCTGGAGAAACACAGCGGGTGAGGCACCATCTATGGAGCAAAGGAATAGGAGGCGTTTCGGGTCGAGACCCTTCTTCAGACTGATGTGGGGAGGGGGGGGGGACTTCACTGCCTTGGTGAAGTCTGCTGTATGATTTTTTAACGGATTGTATGCAACAACAAAGAAGTTCACTGTACCTAGGGTACATGCGATGATAAAGTGTTCATTAAATCATAATTGGAAATATTAAAAATGGAGCATGACAGAGACATTAGTTGTTTAAATGATCTTTATTTGCAATACTTTAGGCCAAAGCTTCAAACTCCAATTTTTTTGTGGCTTTTCTTTTAAACACTAAAGACATATTCATGCACAATCCACGGTTTAAATGAATCACCTCTAATGCTTCGGCCCATCTGAAACATTGGGAGACCAGACGGAAAAAATAAATCCCAACAAACCAGCAACATTGCTGCAATGCTGAGGTCTGGGACTGTGTGCGTAACAAAGTTGTTTCCAGCTTTATCCCCAAATTAAATAAAAAGTCATCAAAGAAAAAAAGAAAAAATTCCAGAATACCTCTTTTAAAAAAAAATCATTTTCACAGTAGAGGAATTTTTCATGTCAAATATACAGGTAACACTTCTTCCAAAAGAGGACAAATAGGCAAAGAAATAGGAACAAAATAAACAATGTCATGAGACAGTGAACACCAATACCCAAATCTCTTCCAGTTTGGGTTTTTCCTATGTTTGAATGTATGACATTCAGCATCTCTTCAAGTTGTTCTTATGATACTTTCATGAGCCATGACAATATTTTTTTACATTCTTAAATAAAGACATCAGTGATAATCTGCTTTGTGTTACGTCGCAGGTGGAAAGTGACGGACATTATTACTAGCGTGTGCGACAGAGTTGGGAATGATTTTAAAAAAAAACTTGGAATGGATCTTAAGGAAGTCCGTTAAAAGAATGATAGACTCAAAATGCTGGAGTAACTCACGGGGACAGGCAGCGTCTCTGGAGAGAAGGGATGGGTGACGTTTCGGGTCGAGAGACCCTTCTTCTTGACCGGAAGCGTCACCCATTCCTTCTCTCCAGAGACGCCGCCTGTCCCCGCTGAGTTACTCCAGCATTTTGTGTCCATCTTCGGTCGAAGCCAGCATCTGCAGCTCCTTCCGACACAAGTGCGTGAAAACATTGCTTGATTAAGTTTTGCTCTTAAATCTATTGTCCATTGTCTAAATCAGAGTACTACCGGAATATGTACAACTGTCTTCTGCTTATATACTTAGAAATCATGATTTTTAAGAAAATAACTAAAATGAAAATATTTGCTTCTGCGGTGTTGATGAGACTGGCTGAAGAATTCATTCCAAGATGATAAACGGACTATTTCACGAATGGGTTAATTATGATTTTTTTTCTTTTTTTAAGAAAAAAAGATTGAACAAATAAACATAAATTCCTTTTATTCACCCTGCCTGACAGCACAGTTGCACATGGAACACAGTTTAAAAGGCACCAGATGAACTTTGCTACCTATGTCATAGCTTATGTCAACTTCCTACTAGGTTCACAGGTCCGCCTGGCCACTTCTTTGCCATGTTACAAAAAGAACGGTCTTTGAAGCAGGTTGTTCCAGGATGAAATCATTCTGCTGCAAATGGACACAAAATGCCGGAGTAACTCAGCGGGACGGGCGGCATGTCTCGAGAGAAGGAACGGGCGACGTTTCGGGTCAGATCGAGTCTGAAGAAGGGTCTCGAGCCGGAACCCAAAACGTCAGGCATTCCTTCTCTCCAGAGATGCTGCCTGTCCCGCTGAGTTACTCCAACAATCTGTGCCCATCTTCGGTGTAAACCAGCATCTGCAGTTCCTTCCAACTCATTTTACTGAAAAGGTGCCTGATCTTTATCCTGAGCCATGGCCCAAAGATTTTGCTTATGATAGCACCCGTACTAAACTTAGCACAGAACACGGACTGAATCTGGGATCTGGGACCTCCTGATCTACAAAGGTCCGTATGACATTGCTGACCAAATCTAGAAAAAAATGGCATTTATTTTCTCCTGACAACAATCCAAAAGCACTGGAGATTTTGAAATATGATGTTGCATCCTTAAATTTGGTCAAATTTGGACAAAACCTTTCCGCACCCAGAAGGAAGACACAAGTTTTACAAAGGAATGCTCTCACCATGTGTGGGAAATGTACTAAAACCTTAAACGAACCTTTTCCCCGTTGGTCGGCCTTTGAACACAGTTTTATTTTGGAAAGAATTAACTTTGACACTTCTTTCGCACAAGGCCACGGATTCTTAATACTGCTCAAATGGAAGATAACGAACATCTTTGTCTGATTTTTAGAAATAAAAGATCTTTGTGAACTAACAATTAATTGCAAACGGGTTTCTGAAGCTCGTGTGAAGGTATCACATTTGGAAAAACCAAACACAAAACACAACTATTGCCATCATTTTTAACTCCAATTCACAGACGACGCAAGGAAAATTAGCTCTCCTGCATGCTTTCTGGTAATTCCTACATCTCTCTGATATGGATATGGCTGAACAAGCTCATGAGAGCCTGCAGTCTTACTGAATAACTTTAACACACCATCCTCACCATTGACGAAAAACCATTGACCCTCGAAGCACATTGTGTTTGACCTGTTTCTTTCATCGGTTTATCATTCAGTATGACAACCATCGAGGTACAAGAAGCTGGAGTAACTCAGTGGGTCAGACAGCATCTCTGGAGAAAAGGAATAGGTGACATTTCAGGTCGAGACTGAGGAAAGGCCTCGACCCGAAATGCCATCTAATCCTTGTCTCCAGAGATGCTGTCTGTCCCGCTGAGTTACTCCAGCTTTTTGTGTCCATCTTCGGTTTAAACCTGCATCTGCAGTTCCTTCCTACACTAACCATCAAAATGCATCAGACAACAGGTTCCCACTAAGTGTGTGCGTGTGTTTGTGTGTGTGTGTGTGCGTGTGTGTGTGTGTGTGTGTGTGTGTGTGTGTGTGTGTGTGTGTGTGTGTGTGTGTGTGTGTGTGTGTGTGTGCGCGTGTGTGTGTGTGTGTGCGCGTGTGTGTGCGTGTGCGTGTGTATGACTGCGTACTGTGACCCTACATTGCCAGCTCTTGGGAGATTAGGGGAAAGGATATACCATCATGGACCAAACCAACCCTGTCACCAGAAGGAAGGAGTCACCACATTCGGATGACCACATTGCCCGCTTTGATTAACGTCCATCTCAGTTTCCAACATAATCGAGATCTTTGAAAGTCATTTATCAGCTGCACTAAAAGATACTGTTCTTCCTGTTTGACAGAACAATCCATTAAAACAAATCTCATAACCAAATAGTTGTCCTCTCATGCGATAAGTCTTTCTAATGTCAGGCTACTCCTTCAAACCCCATCTTTGTCAATTATTCTTTTCTTTCAGAGCAAACAACCTGTCCAAAGTGTTTATCTATTTCCCACGGTCTTTGGTCTGATTGAAGAGTCCTTAAAGGCTTTTAGTCGCAGATAAGGTTGACTTTCTTTGATAGAGAGATATCATAAAATGAATCTTACACCAGCCTGGGCTGAAGACCATTGGCAACATGAGTTGACGTGGCAAGCTGGTAGAAAATACATTATCAGATATGTGCTTCACCGGAGTGGAATTTTGATGAGGATAATTTTATATTATTTTGGTCATAATTTTAAAAAAAATCACAAGAGAGTCAAGAGTGGGTGAAGAGTCAAGAGTGTTTTTTTGTCGTATGTCCCAAAACGGAACATTGAAATTCTTGCTTGCAGCAACACAACAGATATATGTAAACCTAGTTTAGAAACAAGGAACTGCAGGTGCTGGTTTATACCAAAGATAGACAAAAAGTGCTGGAGTAACTCAGCGGGTCAAGCAGCATCTCTGGAGACAAAGGATGGGTGATGTTTCAGGTCAGGACCCTTCTTCAGAAAAGGCAAGGGAAGGTGTGATCTCAGTGGTATGAATATTGACTTCTCTAACTTCAAGTAACCCTTGCTTCCCCTCGCTCTCCATCCCTCCCCCACCCTAGTTCTCTGACTAATTTCACTGTCCTCCTGATTAAATGTTACTGATTATATGCCCCGTTCTCACCATCCCCTCAGCTAACAATGAACAATTCTACATACAATACAATACAATCAGTTTTATTCGTCTCATTGCACATAAAGTGCAAGTTTTTCCCTGACCTACACCCACTTTGATATATCGTTTTCACACCTTACCCTTCCACATCTCTATGTCTCCCTCTCCCGACTCTCAGTCCGAAGAAGGGTCTCAACCCGAAACATCACCCATTCCTTCTCTCCAGAATTGCTGCCTGTCCCGCTGAGTTACTCCAGCATTTTGTGTCCATCTTCAACGTTCAGGTTTGTAGGTTAATTGGCTTGGTATATATGTAAAAGTTGTGTAGGATAGTGTTAGTGTGCGGGGATCGCTGGTCAGACCGGACTCGGCAGGCCGACGGGCCCATTTCCGCACTGTATCTCTAATCTAAACTAAACTAAACTCAATGTTCACACCACTGTGTTGGATGCTACCCAAGCAAAATGGCACTGGGTTGTGTGCTACCTAAGCGATACCATAATAAACAACAAAAAGTTCAGCATGCTGTTATCCAAGGTTTCCAATGTCAGATCCTCGCCTTGATCCCTAATTTTTATTCTCCAATTCAGCTCCATAGTTGCAGCCATCAGTAACTTGACGTAATCTTGTGACAAACTGAGCAATGCTTTCCCCCTCTCTCGGGGTCCATTGCCGGTATGCATGTCGTTGAAATGTAGTGGCTCTTAATCCCCGAGTAGGAAGATGGAGGCACAGGCAAGCACCGAGAAAACAATAACGTCTGCCTAAACCTCTCATCTCCTGGTTGCTAAACACTTTAACTCCCCCTCCCCCTCCCATTCCCACACTGAACTTTCTGTTCTGGGCCTCCTCCATTGCCAGAGTGAGGCCCAGCGCAGATTGGCCGTACAGCTCCTCATATTTCGCTTGGGCAGCTTATACCTCAGCGGTATGAACTTCTCTAACTTCAAGTAACCCTTGCTTTCCCTCTCTCTCCATCCCTCCCCCTTCCCAGTTCTCTGACTAGTCTTACAGAGGTGGTTTACCAGAATGAAACATAGAAAATAGGTGCAGGAGTAGGCCATTCAGCCCTTTGAGCCAGCACCACCATTCAATGTGATCATGGCTGATCATCCAAAATCAGTACCCCGTTCCTGCTTTCTCCCCATATCCCTTGATTCCGTTAACCCTGAGAGCTAAATCTAACTTGAATGCATCCAATAAATTGGCCTCCACAGATTCACAACTCTCTGGGTGAAAAAGATTGATGGAGTTGCAGGAAGACCTGATAGAAGTATGTAAAATGACAAGAGGGTCAGATAGGGTAGACAGTCAGAACCTTTTCCCCAGGGTGGAAAAATAGTAACATTAAATGAGAACTTACCAGTTTGAAGTTTGATCTGTATTTTATGAGGAGTTACGATGAGGGATTACGTGAAGAACCCGCTCAGTGCGCAGGCGCGGCATACTTCCAAGCAGCGGTGTGGAATCACAGATAGACACAGTTATTTTGAAGTAAACATAGTAAAGATAAGGAGACATCAATTTATTAGTTTGATCCATATAATGAGGGTGGGAGCGGAGGGCACGTAATCCCTCATCGTAACTCCTCATAAAATACAGATCAAACTTCAAACTGGTAAGTTCTCGTTTAATCTTACTATTTTACTTCGGAGTCACGTGAGTGACTACGTGAAGATTTCAAAGCTCTGTGATTTCAAACCGTGTAACAGTTTCATTTCACTCACTGCCGAAGTTCTTGAGGGAGGAAGTGTTATCGTAATCAACCAATGAGTCTATTTGTAGAAAAACACAATGGTGTTTTTTAAACAATAACAACAAAGAATTAAGTTGCTCCCCTGGGCTTAAATTAAATATTTGCAGTTCGTAAATCTTTACTGCAAATAAACCAGGTTTTGCCAACGGCTTATTATAAAATTTCTGAACGGTCTTTACCCCCCCACCATCCTGCTGTAGCCAGGATGTGGTCTATAGGCATGTCCATTCTTTAGCCGTCGACATGGATGCTGTCCTGGTGGAATAAAATCTGTACATGTTAGTGTTTATCCCAGCAGTTTCTAGCACCTGCTTGAGCCATCTCGCAATGGTTTGGCTCGTCACCCGACCATAAGGTTTTTGTGACTGACCCACAAGGCTTTTCATCTCCCTCGTATATTTTGGTTGTGTCTATGTAGGATAGTAGGTGAGTCATGGCACATAACCGTGGTTCTGGTGGGTAAGCCACGACTGGATTAGGTGTTCCTGGTCTGCTCTGTTTGATCAGTCGCTGGATAACGACAGATCTGGTCTGGAGCTGTGATCATGTTGTCCAGTCGCAATAGGTGTAGTGACTGGACCCTCTGAGCGGATACAAGTGCCATCAACATGAGCGTCTTTAGTGTAGCTTGCTCGAGGCCGGGGGATCTGGCTGGTGGCCATTCCCTGAGATATGTCAGGACCACACTGATATCCCAAATATACCTGGGCTTAGGGCTTGATATTGTAAATGCCCTTCATCAGTTTTACCACCAGTGGATGGGAACCCATCGCCTGGTGTCCTGGTGCTGGTTGTTGATGGCACTGTAGCTGATCCCTACATCGTGGTGTAGATAGGCCAGGAACTCCAGTATGTTGGTGGCTGTAGCTGTTGCGTATGTCGTCCCTGTTTCCTGGCAGTACTTCTCCCTTTTTTGATGCTGGTTAAGTACTGCCTCTGGTGGATGTTCGAAGGGATGCCGACATGGTGGTGATGGTTTGTTTGGACAATCCCAGTTCCAGGTAAGGTCTGTTCAAACTTGCAACCCAGGCGTTTAATTTTCTCATGGCATGGGTGTTTAGCTTACCTGGTAGGTAAGTAGCTGATAGCCAAATATGTCTTTCGACACACCATTGCCAAATCATGTTGACCAATTTGTCGCATGACAATGATTTTATGCCACCCATATGGTTAATATAAGCCATCACCGTAGTATTTATCAATTTGTAACCGAACATGCAAGTGCTGCATATTGGATACATATGCTTTTAAACCATAAAAGGCGCCCAACATCTCTAGATAGTTAATGCCCAGTGTAAGTAGTAATGATGACTCTAGGTTAGTCCATCTACCACCTGTGCTGGATATGGAGTTAGTCGCTCCCCAGCCTTGAGCACTGGCATCTGTTTTAGTAACTAAAGTAGGGTTAGTGATAAAGATAGGGCTGAAACTATGCCAAACGTTTTCTGCCCACCACTGTAGCTCTGATATTGCTTCAGTGGGTAAGTTCATGACACGATCATAGTGACCTGTATGTCGTTTTATTGCCTGTACCTTTGCTCTCTGTAATTTCTTTTTTTTTTTTTTTTTTGATAGTGCAAAGGTCCGAATTGAGTAGCCGGAAATGCTGCTACCATTTTCCCAATTACTCTTGCTACTTGTCGAATATCCTTTGGAATTCAGTTGTTTGGCAGTAACATATGTCTCCATTTTGAAATGTATATACTTAACAAATTTGTTTAGTGATGTTAAGTCAATGATGATGCGACAGCCACCATCTTTTTTTGGTTTTAGTGAATATATTCGATACAAATTCCAAAGGTTCATGTTTGGTCTTTTCGATGACCCCCTTTGTGATAAGTCTCACCAGTTCAGCTTGTCCCTCACGTTTCTCTTTGACGGAGGGAGAAATACCCTTTGGGGCCATTGTTGAACTGGCGGCGTTTTTTTCTGACATGAATTGTATTTTATATCCACTATGCTTCAAACCGGTGCAATCTACCTCCTGTTAGTATTAAGCCTCCACCTCCCAAAAGGTGATAGGAACCAGACCCACCTACCTCCATGGTTACGGGTATTTCCTCTGATTCCCTTTGGTCGGCTTGCGAGGTGTCTGATGTGGCGTGTTTGTTGGGGGTTGGCGCATTTTCCATGGGGTCCGCTCTGGGCCCTGGTCTAAAAAAGACTTACGGTGAAAGTAAGCGGACCCCGAGCTTTCACCAGTGTTGAATGGTGGATGTTTACTGGTGGATGCGGCGGGGTGCTGCCACTTGGTGGTGTGTGTTTTCAGTTTGCTCGTTTTATACCCTGCCTTCCCGAAGAGCAGCCTGTCTGGCTTATCAGCTGGTGTTTTACACAGCCCGGCAATCGAGGACTGATGGCAGGTTTGATGATTTCTTTCCGCAGATTATTAATTTCAACCTGCGTGTTACACAACAACGCGAGTGTATCCTGTTGATTGGTGGTCATCTCGGTGTTGTTTATAGAACGAGCAAACGACGTGATGCCTGCTGTCAATAGTCGGAGTATCCGCTGCAGCTTTAGCTCGTGGTGCCGGATGGTTGCCCCAATGTGTCCCCAGATTTGGCTGTTCACCGCTGGTACTTTTTAGAGGTTCTCCGGCGCCTTCATTAATCACCTGCCCCCGCAGAGCTCTGTTGGAAAGGTGATTGATACTTGCCGCTAGTTTGGCCTCTAGCGGTTCCCCTGCATGGGGTTTTGACACGTAGCGGCCCACTACACCAAGCAGCTGTTCCTGCTCCTGCACCCCCTGCATACTCCCGAAATCCTCAGCCATAACCCCTTGTTCTGGACCAGCCCAGTCCTGGTCCCCAAAGCTATCCTCTGGAAAGGAGGATGCAATGGACAGTGCAGGAGGCACTGTAGAGGGAGTGCCTGACTTCCCTCTGCAAGAGCTCCCCTCCCGGGGTGCACCTTGCTGGAGCACCTGCTCCAAGAGCCGCTCCATGCGGCTCAGGTGGCTGTCCCTCCCCCTCCTGGGTGGAGAGACGTCCCCGTCCGACAAGTCGGATGCCACCGGCCGGTTGCTCTTCCGTTTGGCTTTGCCTCCAGCCCGCTGTTCAGACATTAGCGGAGCTGGACTCGGCTCGGTGTCGGGGATAGCGGAACGCCTGGATAGCGCTCCTACCGCCTGTTGCTGCCCCCCCTTCTCCTCTTGCGGAGTTGGACGGGGGCAGATTTCGAAAGTCTTGTTTTTTCTTTTCGCGAGAGCGCTCTTTCTGCGCATCTCGCTGGAGCTGCTCCAATTGCTGTTGGATGCAGCTCAGGCGGCTGTCTCTCCTTCATTTTAGGTAGAGACATGTCCCCGTCCGACGCGGTGATGGGAATAGCGGAGCGCCCGGTTCCTACCGCCTTCTTCTGGAGCTTTTGCCTTGTAGATGCGAGAGCGCCCCTCAAGCAGCGCGTCTCGCAGGCACCTGCTCCGTGAACCGCTCCAGCGGCTCAGGCGGCTCTCTCTCCCCCCGTGCGGGTGGAGAGACGTCCCGTCCCAATCGGGAACACCTGCTGGATGCCTCTCGAGTGGCTATGCATCCAGCCCGCTGCTCAGGTGCTAGCGGGCTGGCCTCGGCACGGTGTCGGGGAATTACGGTACACCGGGTTGCTCCTACCGCCTGTTGCTGCCCCCCTTCCCCCCGATGGGAAACCGTTCCTCCTTGAACGGGGGACAGTTTTGTTCCAGAGCCTTTTTCTCTGCCTGTAAAAATCACAAGCAGAAAAAAGGCTCACCTGTAAAAGAAACCCCGACCTCAGGATACTCACCTGACGGTCCGGTTCATCCTGTAACGGGACAGCCTTAGTCCCGTTGCGGCCGCTGTTGCACTGCTGGCGTAATGCCGCGCCTGCGCACTGAGCGGGTTCTTCACGTAGTCACTCACGTGACTCCGAAGTAAAATCAAATACTAGAGGGCATAGCTTCAAGGTTAGAGGGGCAATGTTTAAAGGAGTTGTGCGGGGCAACTTTTTTTTTTACACAGTGGGTGGTAGGTGCCTGGAATGTGCTGCTGTTGGCACTGGTGGAGGCAGGATCCATAGTGACATTTGAAGAGAGGGTTGGGTGGGCTAGTGGATATACAGGGAATGGAGGGACGTGGATTATGGGGTGGCAGCTACACGTTCTGATACCATGTTCAGTACATACATTGTGAGTTGATGGGCCTTGCTCTTGTGCTGTTCTGTTCTATGTTCCATATATTAAAGCAAAGAACGATAGGCTTCCGCGATGCCCGTGCAGCGGCAGAAGACTCCTTGGATGTGCCCCGTGGAGCCGAAAGACCGATGGGCTGCTGAGAGAACCAAGAGGGACCCGGTCTTGGGGGCCGCTGAGAATGAAGAAGGACCCGGCTGGGTGGCTGATGGCAACAGAGAGGGTAGATGCTGGAGAAACACAGCGGGTGAGGCACCATCTATGGAGCAAAGGAATAGGAGGCGTTTCGGGTCGAGACCCTTCTACAGACTGATGGGGGGGGGGGGGGGGGGGGGACTTCACTGCCTTGGTGAAGTCTGCTGTATGATTTTTTAACGGATTGTATGCAACAACAAAGAAGTTCACTGTACCTAGGGTACATGCGATGATAAAGTGTTCATTAAATCATAATTGGAAATATTAAAAATGGAGCATGACAGAGACATTAGTTGTTTAAATGATCTTTATTTGCAATACTTTAGGCCAAAGCTTCAAACTCCAATTTTTTTGTGGCTTTTCTTTTAAACACTAAAGACATATTCATGCACAATCCACGGTTTAAATGAATCACCTCTAATGCTTCGGCCCATCTGAAACATTGGGAGACCAGACGGAAAAAATAAATCCCAACAAACCAGCAACATTGCTGCAATGCTGAGGTCTGGGACTGTGTGCGTAACAAAGTTGTTTCCAGCTTTATCCCCAAATTAAATAAAAAGTCATCAAAGAAAAAAAGAAAAAATTCCAGAGTACCTCTTTTAAAAAAAAATCATTTTCACAGTAGAGGAATTTTTCATGTCAAATATACAGGTAACACTTCTTCCAAAAGAGGACAAATAGGCAAAGAAATAGGAACAAAATAAACAATGTCATGAGACAGTGAACACCAATACCCAAATCTCTTCCAGTTTGGGTTTTTCCTATGTTTGAATGTATGACATTCAGCATCTCTTCAAGTTGTTCTTATGATACTTTCATGAGCCAGTGACAATATTTTTTTACATTCTTAAATAAAGACATCAGTGATAATCTGCTTTGTGTTACGTCGCAGGATGGAAAGTGACGGACATTATTACTAGCGTGTGCGACAGAGTTGGGAATGATTTTAAAAAAAAACTTGGAATGGATCTTAAGGAAGTCCGTTAAAAGAATGATAGACTCAAAATGCTGGAGTAACTCACGGGGACAGGCAGCGTCTCTGGAGAGAAGGGATGGGTGACGTTTCGGGTCGAGAGACCCTTCTTCTTGACCCGAAACGTCACCCATTCCTTCTCTCCAGAGACGCCGCCTGTCCCCGCTGAGTTACTCCAGCATTTTGTGTCCATCTTCGGGCGAAGCCAGCATCTGCAGCTCCTTCCGACACAAGTGCGTGAAAACATTGCTTGATTAAGTTTTGCTCTTAAATCTATTGTCCATTGTCTAAATCAGAGTACTACCGGAATATGTACAACTGTCTTCTGCTTATATACTTAGAAATCATGATTTTTAAGAAAATAACTAAAATGAAAATATTTGCTTCTGCGGTGTTGATGAGACTGGCTGAAGAATTCATTCCAAGATGATAAACGGACTATTTCACGAATGGGTTAATTATGATTTTTTTTCTTTTTTTAAGAAAAAAAGATTGAACAAATAAAACATAAATTCCTTTTATTCACCCTGCCTGACAGCACAGTTGCACATGGAACACAGTTTAAAAGGCACCAGATGAACTTTGCTACCTATGTCATAGCTTATGTCAACTTCCTACTAGGTTCACAGGTCCGCCTGGCCACTTCTTTGCCATGTTACAAAAAGAACGGTCTTTGAAGCAGGTTGTTCCAGGATGAAATCATTCTGCTGCAAATGGACACAAAATGCCGGAGTAACTCAGTGGGACGGGCGGCATCTCTCGAGAGAAGGAACGGGCGACGTTTCGGGTCAGATCGAGTCTGAAGAAGGGTCTCGAGCCGGAACCCAAAACGTCAGGCATTCCTTCTCTCCAGAGATGCTGCCTGTCCCGCTGAGTTACTCCAACAATCTGTGCCCATCTTCGGTGTAAACCAGCATCTGCAGTTCCTTCCAACTCATTTTACTGAAAAGGTGCCTGATCTTTATCCTGAGCCATGGCCCAAAGATTTTGCTTATGATAGCACCCGTACTAAACTTAGCACAGAACACGGACTGAATCTGGGATCTGGGACCTCCTGATCTACAAAGGTCCGTATGACATTGCTGACCAAATCTAGAAAAAAATGGCATTTATTTTCTCCTGACAACAATCCAAAAGCACTGGAGATTTTGAAATATGATGTTGCATCCTTAAATTTGGTCAAATTTGGACAAAACCTTTCCGCACCCAGAAGGAAGACACAAGTTTTACAAAGGAATGCTCTCACCATGTGTGGGAAATGTACTAAAACCTTAAACGAACCTTTTCCCCGTTGGTCGGCCTTTGAACACAGTTTTATTTTGGAAAGAATTAACTTTGACACTTCTTTCGCACAAGGCCACGGATTCTTAATACTGCTCAAATGGAAGATAACGAACATCTTTGTCTGATTTTTAGAAATAAAAGATCTTTGTGAACTAACAATTAATTGCAAACGGGTTTCTGAAGCTCGTGTGAAGGTATCACATAAACACATTTGGAAAAACCAAACACAAAACACAACTATTGCCATCATTTTTAACTCCAATTCACAGACGACGCAAGGAAAATTAGCTCTCCTGCATGCTTTCTGGTAATTCCTACATCTCTCTGAGGGTGTACACGGATATGGCTGAACAAGCTCATGGGAGCCTGCAGTCTTACTGAATAACTTTAACACACCATCCTCACCATTGACGAAAAACCATTGACCCTCGAAGCACATTGTGTTTGACCTGTTTCTTTCATCGGTTTATCATTCAGTATGACAACCATCGAGGTACAAGAAGCTGGAGTAACTCAGTGGGTCAGACAGCATCTCTGGAGAAAAGGAATAGGTGACATCTCAGGTCGAGACTGAGGAAAGGCCTCGACCCGAAATGCCATCTAATCCTTGTTTCCAGAGATGCTGTCTGTCCCGCTGAGTTACTCCAGCTTTTTGTGTCCATCTTCGGTTTAAACCTGCATCTGCAGTTCCTTCCTACACTAACCATCAAAATGCATCAGACAACAGGTTCCCACTAAGTGTGTGCGTGTGTTTGTGTGTGTGTGTGTGCGCGCGTGTGTGTGTGTGTGTGTGTGTGTGTGTGTGTGTGTGTGTGTGTGTGTTTGTGTGTGTGTGTGTGTGTGTGTGTGTGTGTGTGTGTGTGTGTGTGCGCGTGTGTGTGTGTGTGTGTATGACTGCGTACTGTGACCCTACATTGTCAGCTCTTGGGAGATTGGGGGAAAGGATATACCATCATGGACCAAACCAACCCTGTCACCAGAAGGAAGAAGTCACCACATTCGGATGACCACATTGCCCGCTTTGATTAATGTCCATCTCGGTTTCCAACATAATCGAGATCTTTGAAAGTCATTTATCAGCTGCACTAAAAGATACTGTTCTTCCTGTTTGACAGAACAATCCATTAAAACAAATCTCATAACCAAATAGTTGTCCTCTCATACGATAAGTCTTTCTAATGTCAGGCTACTCCTTCAAACTCCATCTTTGTCCATTATTCTTTTCTTTCAGAGCAAACAACCTGTCCAAAGTGTTTATCTATTTCCCACGGTCTTTGGTCTGATTGAAGAGTCCTTAAAGGCTTTTAGTCGCAGATAAGGTTGACTTTCTTTGATAGAGAGGTATCATAAAATGAATCTTACACCAGCCTGGGCTGAAGACCATTGGCAACATGAGTTGACGTGGCAAGCTGGTAGAAAATACATACTTGGACATCTGCCAAACAGGTTCCGTGGAGAACAGAGAGTGCTCAAGTCACATAATTCTGCCTTGTCCTTTCTCCCAGGGCACACCCCTTTCGATCAACACAAAATGCTGGAGTAACTCAGCGGGACAGGCAGCATCTCTGGAGAGAAGGAATGGGTGACGTTTCAGGTCAGACCAAAGAAGACTCGAGTCTGAAGAAGGGTCTCGACCCGAAACCCGAAACGTCACCCATTCCTTCCCTCCAGAGATGCTGCACGTCCCGCTGAGTTACTCCAGCATTTTGTGCCCATCTTCGGTGTAAACCAACATCCGCACCTTTCAATTAACATCCCAGCTCTGTAAAATTAAAAGGTCTTCAGCCAGAAATCAAACAAAGCAGTTACCCAGTGCAAAATATAAACAGCCAGGAAGGCTGAAGATCAAATTATTATCGAGGGGAATGTGCTGATGAGTTTAGTTTTAAAACGTGCACCCTGATAAGAATCAAATTTATTTAAAACATCAGATAGACACAAAATGCAGGAGTAGCTCAGCGGGACAGGCATCATCTCTGGATAGAAGGAATGGGTGACGAAACATCACCTATTTCTTCTCCCCAGAGATGCTGCCTGTCCCGCTGAGCTACTCCAGTACTTTGTGTCTATCTTCGGTTTATACCAGCATCCTCAGTTCCTTCCTACTTATTTAAAAGTGCAAATAGTAGACAGCTTTGTTTGTCGAGCACGGGTGGATAACGCTGATGAAAGGGACGGCTTTATTTTCTGCCCTCTGGTGCTTGGATGGATGTGGGCAAAGGGCAGGTGGTGATGGTGGTGTGTGGGGTATAGAGTGATCGATTCATATTTTGGTCACCTCAATTCATCTTGCCTCATTATTGTCGTTAACTATCTCCTCTCGTCTCGGAAAACCCACGTGAGAAAAATTAATCCATAAACACACACACACACTAATTCTATTTCAATCCTTTGAGATCTCCATGCCAAATGGAACCCATCACAACCTGATAGATTCAGTACTGGAGGACTAGGCTTTCTCCATTTGGGCCAAGTTGCTAATATCTGGGCTGACGGCCTCCTTAATGCATTCAATCAGGGCACTTTGTGTCTTTCTCTTGCCTGAAACATTTTGGCCTGACTATCCTGGCAAGGTTACCAATGTTTGGGCAGTCTGCTTCCTCATTGCAATCAGGTCAGAACACATTTAGAGTCTTTCCTTTTGCTTTGAACGGCTTTAACAAAGTACGCTCTCTGTTGAGCCCAAGTCACCCGATCGGTTTCATAGCAATGGAAATGGAACCTCTCCAGAATACTGTGGTCATCCGTAAAGAAATAACAACACAAACAAAAAAAAACAATACATCCAACAAAAAAGCCAACAGTCCCGATTCCATTATTAATAAATATTAAGACAATATACTAAAGAAATATCGAGAAATAGGCTTGAAACCTGTATAAAATATATATATACACAAAAGGAATGAAAACGTCTTTTTTCACAGCACTGCAAATGTGTTATAAAACAATACCGAAGAACTTAAGGCCTCTTTTATTTAGTCTGACTGAACATGTCTCTTCTGGAAGCATGGCATGGTTTTGTAGTCACTGGGACATGGAATTGTCCAGACATTTACATAACAATGTCTGGAAGGTTTTGTTGTTTTTTTAAATCGCTTTTCTGGTAGGCTTCACGCATTAGCTACTGTTTACAGCCACCAGTCTTTCGTAAACCCGGGAGAGGTTAACAAAACGGGTCACGGTCTCCATTTACACCGCCAAAACAACCGAATGGTTAAAAAAAAAGGAAAATAAATTATTCTGTACCTTTGGAGGGTGGAGAGGGAGGAGGAGAGAGAGAGGGGGAGAGGGGAGAGAGAGGGGGGGGGAGAGAGGGAGGGGAGAGAGAGAGAGGGAGGGGGAGAGGGAGAGAGGGAAAGGGGGGAGAGAGAGAGAGAGAGGGGGAGAGAGAGAGAGGGAGAGAGAGAGAGAAGGAAAGAGAGGGAGAGAGAAGGAAAGAGGGAGGGAGGGAGAGAAACAAGAAAAGGGAGTGGAAAAGGAAGAGACAATGCCTTATCGATACGGGCAACTCTGATTGAAATGAGGAATCAAGGTGGCATCAAACGAGATGTCCAGGTGAATGGAAACATCACTGCGGTACCCCATTACTGTGCTAGCTTTCTCAGTCTTGTAGCGGAGATCTCTCCAAGTGAGAGACACAGTCCAGCTCTGTTTCGGCCCCACTTCACGGCAGGAGCGAGGGAGGGGGGGGGGTGTGGGTGGGGGGGAGGGGAAGAGGGGCGAGGAAGACGAGCCTCCCTTGTCCTAGCGGTTGTTCTTCACGGCTTCCTTCGCCGCGATGATCAGGGGGGCGAGGCTGGAGAGCGGCTTCGCAAATTTCAGGAACGGGTGCTGCGGAAGAGAAGAGAGCACGTTGGCACACAAGCACGGCGAGAAGAAAGGGTCATTGTTTCAGTAACGAGTTTAGGGGCAACGGTAGAGTTGCTGCCTCACAGTGCCAGAGACCCCGGTTCGATCCTGACTACGGGTGATGTCTGTACGGAGTTTGTACGCTCTCCCCGTGACCTGCGTGGGTTTTCTCCGGGTGCTCCGGTTTCCTCCCACACTCCAAAGACGTACAGGATTGCTGGCTAATCGGTTTCAGTATGAATTGTAAATTGTCCCTAGTGTCGGATAGTGCTAGTGTACGGGGTGATCGCTGGTCGGTGCGGACTCGGTGGGAAGAAGGGCCTGTTTCCGCACTGTATCTCTAAACTAAACTAAGTAATGTAGAATCAGAGAGCTGTACGGCAGGGAAACAGGCCCTTCGGCCCATCATGTCCATGCCGGCCAAATTGGCACAATGGGCTGTTCCAATTTACCTGCATTATGCCCAAAGCCCTCTAATCATCACCTCCACATAATTAATTACAACTGCAACATTGCTGCAATTGGCCTTGAAAACCAAGGTGATGAAACAGTAGAATGCAATTACAATGCGGCACGGTGGCGCAGCGGTAGAGTTGCTGCCTCACAGCGCAAGGGTCCCGGGTTCGATCCTGACTACGGGTGCTGTCCGTACGGAGTTTGTACGTTCCCCCCGTGACCTGCGTGGGTTTTCTCCGGGATCTTCGGTTTCCTCCCACACTCCAAAGACGTACAGGTTTGCCGGTTAATTGGCTTTGGTGTAAATATAAATTAACCCTCGTGTGCGTGGGATAGTGTTAGTGTGCGGGGATCGCTGGTCTGAGCGGACTCGGTGGGCTGAACAGCCTGTTTCCGCGCAGTTTTTCTAAACTAGACTAAACATAGAAACATAGAAAATAGGTGCAGGAGGAGGTCATTCGGCCCTTCGAGCCAGCACCGCCATTCATTGTGATCATGGCTGAGTGCGACCACACCCCCCTTTTTCCCCCCCAGAGTAAGAATAAATCCAAAAAAAAAAAAAAAAAAAAAATCGGAAAAAATAAAATCAGCATTTTCACTTTGGAAACGGACAGTTCTCCGTTCTCCCGTCGCCGGGGCCCAAGCCATCTTCCACCCACACCATCCCCGCTGACCCCCGCTGGGCCCACGCCACCCCTGTTGGACCCACGCCACCCCCGCTGGGCCCACGCCACCCCCGCTGGGCCCACGCCACCCCCGCTGGGCCCATGCCAGTTGACCCAAGCTGGGCCCCCGCTGAACCCGGCTGGGCCCACTGACCCCCGCTGGGCCCACGCCACCCCCACTGGGCCCACGCCACCCCCACTGACCCCCACTGGGCCCATGCCACCCCTGCTGACCCCCGCTGGGACCACGCCACCCCCACTGGGAGAAGATTGATAGATTCTTGATTGATACGGGTGTGTGAGGTAATGGGGAGAAGGCAGGCGAATGGGTTTGAGAAGGAAAGATCTCCCAACTTCTATACTCAATACTCTGACTGATGAAGGCCAAAGTGCCAAAATACTTTTGACCACCTGATATACCTGCGACACGACCTTCAAGGAACCATGCAACCATCAACCATTCCTCTGCCCACCTGGCTAATTGATCCAGGTCCTGCTGCAATCTTTCACAACCACCTTCACTATCTGCAAAACCACTCACTTCTGTATCATCAGCAAACTTGCTAATCTTGCCCTGTTCTATGACGTTTCACAGAGTGCTGGAGTAACTCAGCGGGTCAGGCTGAGTATAAAAGTTGGGAGGTCATGTTGCAGTTGCATAAGAAGTTGGTGAGGCTGCATTCAGAGTATTGTATTCAGTTCTGGGCACCATGTTATAGGAAATATGTCATCAAACTGGAAAGGGTACAGTGAAGATTTACGAGGATGTTGCCAGGACTAGAGGGCCAGAGCTATAGGGAGAGGTTGAGTAGGCTGGGACTCTATTTCATGGAGCACAGGAGGATGAGAGATGATCTAATAGAGGTGTATAAAATCATGATTTGGATAGATATGGTTGAGTCTTTTGCCCAGAGTAAGTGAATCGAGGAGCAGAGGACATAAGTTTAAGGTGAAGGGCAAAAGATTTAATAGGAATCTGAGGGGTATGTTTTTCACACAAAGGGTGGTAGGTGTATGGAACAAGCTGCCAGAGGAGGTAGTTGAGGCAGGGACTATCACAACATTTAAGAAACAGTTAGACAGGTACATGGATAGGACAGATTCGGAGGGATATGAATCAAACGTGGGCAGGTGGGACTAGTGCAGATGAGACATGCTGGGCTGAAGGGCCTGTTTCCACACTGTATCACTCTATGACTATCTATCTTTCCCTCTCAAACCCATTCTCCTGCCTTCTCCCCATTACCTCTGACACCCGTATCAATCAAGAATCTATCAATCTCCTCCTGAAAAATGTCCATTGACTTGACCTCCACAGCTGTCTGTGGCAATGAATTCCACAGTTCACCACCCTCTAACTTAAGAAATTCCTGCTCATCTCCTTCCTAAAGGAATGTCTTTTAATTCTGAGGCTATGGCCACTGGTCCTAGACTCTCCCACTAGTGGAAACATCCTCTCCAAATCCACTCTATCCAGGTTTTTACCATTTGGGACAGACGGCAACAGCTTCACACCGTGTCCCAAAGCTTGTGTCCTGTCCTGCATCACCCAAGGCAGCAGAGACGTTATAGGAGAGGGCAAGCACCGTAACAAAGTAGCTCACGATGGTTTGGGTAACATTCAGGAATGTCTATGCATGTCACATCATGAATATTACTGAAGAACGGTCTTGACCCGAAATATAATCTATACCTTTTCTCCAGAGATGCTGCCTGACCCGCTGAGTTACTCCAGCACTCTGTGAAACGTCACCTGTCCATGTTCTCCACAGATGCTGCCTGACCCACTGAGTTACTCCAGCATTCTGTGAAACGTCGCCTATTCATATTCTCCGCAGATGCTGCCTGACCCACTGAGTTACTCCAGCACTTTGTGTCTATTTTCCCTTCACCCATCTGCCCAAGCCCACTCTCCCCCCTCCTTTCCTATGTTCCTTTCCACCCATAAACCTCTCTCTTCCTTTACATTTCACTCCTCTTTCAAATCTGTTCTACTTATCTACATGCATTTTTCTTCTTAACTTTTTAGTCATAGAATGATGCAGTGTGGAAATAGGCCCTTCAGCCCAACTTGCCCACACCGACCAACATGTCCCATCTAAACTAGTCCCACTCACACGCGTTTGGCCCATATCCATCTAAATCTGTCCTATCCATGTACGTGTCCAAATGTCTCTTAAACATTAGGATAGTCCCAGCCTTAACTACCTCCTCTGGCAGCTCGTTACATACACCCAGCACCCTTTGTGTGAAAAAGCTACCTCTCAGATTCCTGTACATTTCTGAAATATTGCTCATAAATTTGGTGCAAATATGCTCCAAAACAAGGCTCAGAATGCATCAGAGAGCATCTAAAACCCCAGAGCTTTCAGGGGTTCCCTTAAGCAGGCCCTGGACCACGGCATCGAGGGACTTCACGCTTCGCGCTTGTGATGTGCGCAGCGCACACATTATTTCACATTAAGTTTTTTGTAATCCTGTCATGCCACCCCCCTTTTTGAAAAGCTTCGTACGGGCGTGAGTAACCCATGCCTGCCTTCTCCCCATATCCCTTGATTCCACTAGACCCGCGAGTTCTTTCTAACTCTCTCTTAAATCCATCCAGTGACTTGGCCTCCACTGCCCTCTGTGGCAGGGAGGCTAAAACCGCTGATTGAAGCTGACCAGTTCACCCTTAAGCAACTGGAGCAAGGGCAGCACGGTGGTAGAGTCGCTGCCTCACAGAGCCAGAGATCCAGGTTTGATCCTGACTGCGGGTGCTGTCTGTGCGGAGTTTGCACGTTATCCCTGAGACCTATGGGTTTCCACTGGTTTCCTCACGCACTCCAAAGACATGTGGATTTGTAAGTTAATTGGCTTGTGTAAATTGCCCTCAGATAACTATATCCTGCATTCTCTATCTGTCCCTTTACCCAGGAACAGGGAGATAGGGGATCTGAATGTGTGGCTGAGGGGGCTGGTGTAGGGAGAAAGGATTTAGCTTTATAGACCACTGGGGTCTCTTCTGGGGTAGGGGTGACCTGTACAAAAGGGACGGGTTACACCTTAACTGGAGGGGGACCAACATTCTGGCAGGCAGGTTTGCTAGGGCTACACGTGTGGGTTTAAACTAAATAGTGGGGGGAGGGATTGACAAATTGGGAGTATAAAGATGGAGTTAAAGGGGAAGTGGCTACAGGAAAAAGTACAAAAGATTCCTGAATTAATGGGAAGGAAAGTTCGAGAAGGGATAAGAGAGTAAGGTCAGGGCCAATAGTGACCGGTGTGAGGGGAGGTGAATACCGGTTAAAGTGTTGTATATGAATGCGCGAAGTATAAGAAATAACATGGACGAGCTTGAGGCTCAGCTAGAAATTGGCAAGCATGATGTTGTGGGAATTACAGAGACATGGCTGCAAGAGGGCCAGGGCTGGGAACTGAATATTCAAGGATATACGTCCTATCAAAAAGACAGACAGGTGGGCAGAGGGGGTGGGGTGGCTCTGTTGGTGAGGGATGAAATTCAGGCCCTTGCGAGGGGTGACATTGAAATAGGAGATGTGGAGTCAGTATGGATAGAACTGAGGAATTGTAAGGGTGGAAAGACCCTAATGGGAGTTATCTACAGGTCAATGAGGTGGCCCCATAGCAGAAGCGTCCACGTCGCGGGGCTGGAAACTGGAAGTATCCTGAGCTAATTCTGCTACCACCATCATCTACTGCCACAAGTGATGGCTCCCACTGATTGTTGCCGGAAGCTTGCGTCCTTTTCAGGACGGACGATGACAGCGAGGTCAACATGGAAGATAGACAAGAAAGATGAAGACCAACTTGGTAGATAGTAGCTCAGGACTGCTTTTCACTGTACCTCAGTAATAGGCCGAAACCCAAGCCTAACTGTGTATAAGATCATGAGAGGAATAGATTGGGTAGATGCACAGAGTCCCTTGCTCAGAGTGGATGAATAGGTTTAAGGTGAAGGGGAAAAGATTTAATAGGAATCTGAGGGGTCACTTTTTCACACAAGGGGTGGTGGGTGTATGGAACAAGCTGCAGAGGAGGTAGTTGAGGCTGGGAATATCCCAATGTTTAAGAAACAGTTAGACAGGTGCATGGATGGGACAGGTTTGAATGGATATGGACAAAAGGCGGGCAGGTGGGACTAGTGTAGCTGGGACATGTTGGCTGGTTTGGGCAAGTTGGGCTGAGGGGGCTGTTTCCACGTTGTATCACTCTATGACTCTACAACTGCTTCTCCTCTTCCCGAGCATTGCCCCATTTTCTCTCCAAGCCCTTGAGTGGTAGAAAAGTGTAATATACAGAACCTGCAGGAGCTCATTGGCCGAGCCTCGACGCTCCACATCCATCTCCAAACAGCGATTGAGGAAATCCCGGAAGATTCCCGACAGTTTCTCTGGATTCTGTAGTTCTGGAGTCCCATTGGTGGCAATCAAATACAGAGCCTAGCAAACAAAGGCACCAACAACAGGAGATTGATTCATTAACAGAGGGCGAGGGTTCCTTTCAAGAGAAATGTTAGGCACTGATCAGATAACATAGAACAGTATGGCCAAGGCCCTTCAGCCCACAGTATCCCTGCTAGAATTGAAGCTCCTGTGCTTTCATGTAATCCTTACCCCTCCATACACAGGCTTGAAGGGCCGAATGGCCTACTCCTGCACCTATTGACTATTGTCTATACCCAGCATAGCCACCTGCCCATCTAAAACCCACTGTGGAAACAGGCCCTTCGACCTTCAGCCTGAAGAAGGACCTTCGACCCGAAAGGCCACCCATTCCTTCTCTCCAGAGATGCTGCCTCTCCCGCTGAGTTACTCCGGCATTTTGTGTCTAACTTCGGTTTAAACCTGCACCTGCAGTTCCTTCCCACACAATACAAACAAAGAATGCTCTTCTTTCAAAGATCTGCTTTGAGTTGTGGATACCAGTGAGGTGTTACTAAGGACAAATGGAACTAAACTCAAGCAATAAACGGCAGCCAATATATGTAGCAAAACTGATAGGGGAACTCTGCAATGTATGGTGTTATTGTGTGTGACTGTTAGATGCAGTGAATCAACACTATGTTTAGAGATACAGCACGGAAACAGCCCCTTCCGCCCACCGAGTCAGCACTGACCAGCGATCCCCGCACACTAACACTATCCCACACACAATCAGGACAATTTACGTTTATACCAAGCCAATTAACTTACAAACCTGTACGTCTTTGGAGTGTGGGAGGAAACCGAAGCTCTCGGAGAAAACCCCACGCAGGTCATGGGGAGAACATACAAACTGCGTACAGACAGCACCGGCAGTCAGGATTGAACCTGGGTCTCTGGTGCTGTGGCAGCAACTCTACCACTGCTCCATTGAGGTAGGGCAATTAACCATGTGGATCGGCAGGACTCATGGTAAAATGATTCTGCGCTGAAATAGCTGAGGCCAAATAGCAGAGTACGACCTCAAGGCACCTGGGCTGTAGTGACAGCCAACAGCAAACTATTCATAGAGTCATAGAGTGAAACAGGCCCTTCGCCCAACTTGCCCACACCAGCCAACACGTCCCATCTACACTAGTCCCACCTGCCTGCATTTGGCCCATATCCCTCCAAACCTGTCCTATCCATGTACCTGTCTAACTGTTTCTTAAACCTTGGGATAGTCCCTGCCTCAACTACCTCCTCTGGCAGCTTGTTCCATACACCCACCATCCTCTGTGTGAAAATGTTACCCCTCAAATTCCTATTCAATCTTTACCCCTTCACCTTAAACCTATTTCCTCTGGTCCATGATTTATCTACTCTGGGCAAGAGACTCTGTGCATCTACCCACCTTTACCTTCCCTGTCTCTCCATCCCTCCCCCTGTCCCAGTTCTCCGACTAGTCTGACTGTTCTCATTTACATTTTTTCTCCGTTTACTTTGTTGTTACTTTCTCCGAGCGAACTATCATCTATTCTACATTTTGCTGGATCTCCAGCCCCTTTGTTTCATCTTCACACCCAACACCTCCTTAGCTCTGTGTCTCCCTCTCCCCTGATTTAGTCTGAGGAAGGGTCTCGACTCGAAACGTCGCCCATTCCTTCTCTCCAGAGATGCTGCCCGTCCCGCTGAGTTACTCCAGCACTTTGCGTCTATCTTCGGTTCAAACCAGCACCTGCAGTTCCTTCCTACAACTGTGCATCGATCTACCCGATCTATTCCTCTCATGATTTTGTACACCTCTATAAGATGCAGTCCAAACTCAACCCTGAATTCCCGCGTACAGTCTAGGTCACTGGAGGATAAAGACGGGCTGAGTTGCAAAATATTCCCACTGCTTATGTTTGAAAATGTCTTCTGGGCAATTACTTTTAAAAAGTGATGAATGTTTGTGCCAGCTGGTTTGTTGCAGACATTAGCAAGCAGGATTCTGTGATAAATTGGAAGGATAAGATGAGACGAGGTGGGAAGGAAATTGTTCTGTGAGTATTTAATGCTGAATCGTTATTTCCACGCTGAAAAACCTGCACAAAATATCCTACACAGGCAAAAATAAATACAAGAATTAATTATGGAATTAATAATCACCTAAACTTTTGGTCACCATACTATGGTTTTGGACCGTGTTGAAGGAAAGATGTTGTCAAGCTTCATAAGTGATAGGAGCAGATTTAGGCCATTCGGCCCATCAAGTCTGCTCCGCCATTCAATCATGGCTGATCTGTCTCTCCCTCCTAACCCCATTCTCCTGCCTTCTCCCCATAACCCCCGACACCCGTACTAATCAAGAATCGATTCATCACCGCCTTAAAAATATCATTTGACTTGGCCTCCACAGCCTTCTGTGGCTTGAAATAGTTCAGAGATGATTTACCAAGATGTTGCTAGGACTTGAGGGACTGTGCTAAGGGCAGTTGAGCAGGCTAGGACTTTATTCCTTGGAGCGCAGAAGGATGAGGGGTGATCTTATAGAGGCGCATAAGATCATGAGAGGAATAGATTGGGTAGATGCACTGAGTCTCTTACCCAGAGTAGGAACATCGAGAATCAGAGGACGTGGGTTTAATAATAATAATAATAATAATAAATTTTATTTATGGGCGCCTTTCAAGAGTCTCAAGGACACCTTACAAAAATTTGAGGTAGAGGAAAAACATGTAAGGGGAATGAAATAAATAGTAAAGACATGACTAGTACACAAAGTAAAGACAGAATTCAATACAAAACACAATATGAGGCAATTAATGCACAGATGAAAAGGGAGGGGGACGTGGGGTAAAGGATAGGCAGAGGTGAAGAGATGGGTCTTGAAGGCGGGGGGGGGGGGGGATATTTAATTGCTGAATTCCTCTGCTGATCTTCTGATTACTGACATGTGTTAAGCAATAAAGCTTTGAAACGTCGGGCAATGGGGTGCATGAAGGGGGAGAATGTGACCGATATAAACAATGAGTCTGAGGAAGGGTCTCGACCCACGATCACCAAAGATGCAGCCTCACCCGCTGAGTTACTCCAGCAACAAACCATTATTCCATTAATTACTGAACTGGGAAGATTTGTTACCCATGTGGGTTTGCTCACATCTTCAGAAGATGAGCAGTATTCAAGCAACAGGGCCGGCACTATGGCGCAGCAGTAGAGTTGCTGCCTCACAGCGCCAGAGGCCCAGGTTCCATCCTGACTACGGGTGCTGCCTGTACGGAGTTTGCACGTTCTCCCCGTGACCTGTGTGTGGGTTTTCTCCGGGTGCTCCGGTTCCCTCCCTCACTCCAAAGATGGCAGGTTTGTGTGTTCGTTGGCCTGGTGGGGTTGTATATTGTCCCTGGTGTGTGTGCAGGACAGTGTTGATGTGCGGGGATCGCTGGTCAGCACGGACTTGTCCATAGATTTGGCGGCTGATCGGCTTTGATAAAATTGTAAAGTGACCCTAGTGTGTGTCGGATAATGCTGGCATACGGGGTGATGTTAGGTCAGCACGGACTCGGTGGGCCGAAGGGCCTGCAACTCTAAAGTCTAAGAGTCCAACGTTCTGTTTTGTCACAAGCAACTTACCCTGAGAGGGTTTTCATTCAGATAAGGCGGTTCTCCCTCAATCATTTCAATCGCCATGATGCCCAACGACCAAATGTCTACCTTGGGGCCATAGGCTTTCCGTGTTACTACTTCAGGTGCCATCCAGTACGGAGTTCCCACCATCGTGCTACGTTTATTCTGCTCAGGCGTGATCTGAGCACAGAACCCAAAATCAGCTGAAAGTTGACCAAAAAAAAGTTGTTATTATTATTATTAACAGGGGGCTAGAACATGCATTAAATCAAATCAAATCAAATCAACCTTTATTGTCATCTTGCAAAGCAACAGTTGTACAGTGCAAAATGAGAAGACGTTTCCCAGGGAATACCGGAGCATCGCACATAAAACTTAAAACATTTCACGCATAATAACACTAAAACACTCCAGTCCCTGATGAAACAGTATAAATAGTTAAAAGCAGGTAAAACAGCAACATTAAAATACAGTAAAACCAATCATTAAAATGTCCAGGGCAGCTGATTTGAGTGGCCAGTGCCAGAGTTATTAAAATGTCAGTGCAAAGCCGCAGAATCAGGTGACTGTGAGTACAGAGTGACTGTTTAGCAGCCTCACAGCCTGTGGCAGGAAGCTGTTTAGCAGTCTTGTAGTCCGGGCTTTGATGCTACGGTATCTCTTGCCTGCTGGCAGGAGATCCAGGTGTGTGTGGAGGGGGTGCAGTTGGTCCAGAGAGAGTTGCAGAACTAGAGAGATCTGGGATAGATACAAGCAGCTGGAGCAACTTCAGAGTATTGTGTTCAGTTCTGGGCACCGCGTTACAGGGAAGATGCAGTCCAGTTGGAAAGGGCACGGAGAAGATTTACGAGGATCTTGACAGGACTAGAGGGTCTGGGCTATGGGGAGAGGTTGAGTAGGCTGGGACTCTATTCCTTGGAGTGCAGGAGGATGAGGGATGATCATATAGAGGTGTACAAGATCATGAGAGGAATAGATCGGGTAGATGCACAGAGTCTCTTGCCCAGAGTAGATGAATCGAGGACCAGAGGACATAGGTTTAAGGTGAAGGGGAAAAGATTTAATAGGAATTTGAGGGGTAATTTTTTCACACAAAGGGTGGTGGGTGTATGGAACGAGCTGACAGAGGAGGTAGTTGAGGCAGGGACATCCCAATGTTTAAGAAACAGTTAGACAACTATAGGGATAGGGCAGGTTTGGAGGGATGTGGAACAAACGCAGGCAGGTGGGACTAGTATAGCTGGGACATGTTGGCCAGTATGGGCATGTTGGTCCGTAGGGCCAGTTTCCACACTGTATCTCTGGAGTCGAAAGACTACAGTCAGGTTCCTCTGTGTGTAGATGCCACTTGTAAAACTTTGCGTGCTTTAGAGAAACTTGTAGGAAGGAACTGCAAATGCTGGTTTACA
Source organism: Amblyraja radiata (assembly GCF_010909765.2). NCBI lineage: Eukaryota > Metazoa > Chordata > Chondrichthyes > Rajiformes > Rajidae > Amblyraja > Amblyraja radiata. The sequence goes on from NC_045967.1 coordinate 54,140,667, forward strand.
CCGAAGAAAGACACAAAATGCTGGAGTAACTCAGTAGAACAGGCAGCATCTCCGGAGAGAAGGAATGGGTGACGTTTCGGGTCGAGACCCTTCCTCAGACGGCTCGACCCGAAATGTCACCCATTCCATCTCTCCGGAGATGCTGCCTGACCCGCTGAGTTACTCCAGCATTTTCTATCTATCCTAGAGAATTGGGGTGTGGAGGAATGTGAAAGGAACGATGAATTGTTTTTGTAGAAGAGCAATCAATCTGTTGCATCAGGTAGCCATAAGTAATAGGAGCAGAATTAGGCCATTCAGCCCATCGAGTCTACTCCGCCATTCAATCATGGCTGATCTATCTCTACCTCCAAACCCCATTCTCCTGCCTTCTCCCCATAACATATTGGAGTAACTGCTTGATTAGGACGGGTGTCAGAGGTTATGGGGAGACGGCAGGAGAATGGGGTTCGGAGGGAGAGATAGATCAGCCATGACTGAATGGCGGAGTAGACTTGATGGGCTGAATGGACCAATTTTGCTCCTATTCCTTATGGCCTTATTGACTCTATAACACCCGCGCTAATCAAAGAACGTTTTTTGTTTCCACTTACTTAATTTAACGGACCCGTCCATTCCCAGCAGGATGTTGTCACTCTTGATGTCTCTGTGGATAACCTGATTTGAGTGCAGGAACTCTAAGGCCTGCAAACACTGACACAAGAACAAGAGAATTGTGTTAATAACGCTGCAGGAAGGAACTGCAGATGCTGGTTTGCACCGAAGATAGACACAAAGTGCTGGAGTAACTCAGCGGGACAGGCAGCATCTCTGGGGAGAAGGAATGGGTGACGTTTCGGGTCGAGACCCTTCTTCACTCCAGCATCTCGTGTCTATCATGTTGAGGACTCTTTCCGTCACAAAGCAAACGTCAACCTGTAACTCACCGTTTGACCACATGGTGGTGCCACACTCAAGGTTTTACCATGTTTTAACCAGGGGATGTTTGATTTTTCACAAAGCTTTAGAGAGATACAGCGCGGAAGCAGTCCCTTTGGCCCCCCGAGTCCGCGCCGACCAGCGATCACCCCGTACACTAGCGCTATCCTACACACTGGCGACAATTTCACCAAAGCCAATTGACCTACAGACCTGCACGTCTTTGGAGCGTGGGAGGAAACCGGAGCACCCGGAGAAAACCCACGCGGGTCACAGGGAGAACGTACAAACTCCGTGTAGGCAGCACCCGTAGTCAGGATTGAACCTGGGTCTCTGGCGCTGTGAGGCCACAACTCTACTGCTGTGCCACCGTGCAAAGAATGAAAACACTTCATTTTGTAACTTTGTGCGTTCCCTGTGGCTGTATCCTTGCAGCTTGCTAATCAATCAATGACGCAACTAATTAGCAGCAAGGTTCATGATGTCACAGGGCACCCATGGCTTTAAATTCCACGTTGTGCATTTCTGGTCGACTGTGTTTCCATTTAGGATTTTACTATCTGCCTGAATGCATAAGAGGCCAGATTTAAGTGAGAAGATGGAAAGAGAAAAATCCATCTAACCTCCGATGATGCACATTAACATTGCCTCTCACGTGTGGAGAGTGGATGCAAATGTGGGATTATGTAGAACTAGTGTGAATACCCGGGTGCTCGATGGTCAGCGTGGACTCAGTGGGCCGAAGGGTCTGTTTCCATGCTGTGTCACTAAGGTAAGCCGAAAGTAAACCCAAGCTAAACCCAAGCTAAACCCATGCTAAACCCATGCTAAACTCATGCTAACCTACAGCTAAACTACTGCGAAACTAATTCGAAACTAATTCGAAACTAATTTGAAACTAATGCTAAACAAATGCTAATCTAATGCTAAACTAATTTTCAACTAATGCTAAACCTCAGCTAAACCTCAGCTAAACTAATGCTGAACTAATACTAAACTACTGCCAATGCTCCACTCTTTCCTAGAGATACAAACCTCTCCGTTCTGGTTTAGATTCATTATTGTCACGTGTACTGAGGTACAGTGAAAGCTTTGTCTCGCATGCTATCCAATCAGATATATATACCATACACAAACATAATCTAGCCAAACTCGTACACTAGGTGGAGCAATGGGGAAGATACAGAGTGCAGAATCTAGTTTCTCAGCATTGTAGCGCATCAGTTCCAGAGACAAAGTCCAATGTCCACAATGGGGTAGAGGTGAATCGGACAGTACCCTAGCTTATCGAGGGACCGTTCAGAAGCCTGATAACAGAGGGGAAGAAGCTATTCCTGAGTCTGGTGGTGCGCTCTTTCAAGCTTCTGTACCTTCTGCCGGACGGGAGCCGGGAGAAGAAGGAATGACTGGGGTGGGACAAGTCTTTGATTATGTTGAATGAATGAATAAGTTTATTGGCCAAGTATTCACATACAAGGAATTTGCCTTGGTGCTCCGCCCACGTGACAACATGACATATGGTGACAGTTACGAATGACTCATAAAACACTACACATTAATAATAAAACACCATTGATCACACATGTGAACCAAATAAAATACCAGAGCAAAAGGAGGCTACAGGTTTTTGGTTATTGATTAGAGCTACTACTCGTGGAAAAAAACTGTTTTTATGTCTGGCTGTGGCAGCTGTTGGCTGCTTTTCCGAGGTAGCATGAAGTGTAGACGGAGTCAATGGTGGGAAGTCTGGTCTGGGCGACATCTAGAACTCTGCAATTTCTTGTGGTCTTGGGCAGAGCGGTTCCCAACCCAAGCTGTGAGACAACCCGACAGTATGCTTTCTACGGTGCATCTGTAGAGGTTGGTAAGAGTGGCTGGAGACATGGCGACTTTTCTCAGTCTCCATAGGAAGTCTACGACAGATCATTGGTAATATTAATGAGAGAGGCGGAGGTGGAGCAAGTCAGACGAGTGGAAGGTGGACACAAAATGCTGGAGTAACTCAGCGGGACGGGCAGCATCTCTGGAGAGAAGGAATGGGTGACGTTTCGGGTCGAGACCCTTCTTCAGACTGAATCGGAGAGGGGATGGGACAAAGATAGAATGTAGTCAGAGACAGTAAGACTGATGGGAGAACTGGGAAGGGGAAGGGGATGGAGAGAGAGGGAAAGCAAGGGCTATCTGAAGTTGGAGAAGTCAATGTTCATGCCGCTGGGGTGTAAACTACCCAAGCAAAATATGAGGTGCTGTTCCTCCAATTTGCGCTGGAACCTCACTCTGACCATGGAGGAGGCCCAGGACAGAAAGGTCAGATTGGGAATGGGAAGGGGGAGTTGAAGTGCTGGGCCACCGGGAGATCAGGACTGAGCGGAGGTGTTGAGTGAAACGATCGCCGAACCTTCGCTTGGTCTCGCCGATGTAGGGAAGTGATAGGTGGATACAGGTGGTGGGGGTTTGAGTGGCAGGTGGGTGGAGAGCGCCACAAAGGCTAGGGGTGAAAGGGAGTCGAAAGGATGAAGGCTGCATGAAGGAAATGCACCGAAGATAGACACAAAAAGCTGGAGTAACTCAGCAGGACATGCAACATCTCTGGCGAGAAGGAATGGGTGACGTTTCGGGTCGAGACCCTGAGTCTGTAGAAGGGTTCTGACCCAAAACGTCACCTATTATTTTTATCCAGAGATGCTGCCTGACCCGCTGAGTTACTCCAACACTCTGTGTCTACCTTGGGTGTATTTGTGCAGACTTGTAACTATAACAATTACAACCCGGTTCGACCTGACGTTAATGGTCTCCTGGAATTGTAACTTCCTGCAGTAATTAGGCAGCCGGGACTGATCAGCTCCATCAAGCACCACCCTAATTACTCGAGTGTCATCCTCAGGTGAGTGCAGTTTTTCCATTCAATGAAAGGTAGTGAAGCTCTTTGTGTTGGGCACAATAACACATTTACTATTCTGGCCACTGCCGTTATCACAGCAGATCAGAGGTAATTTGAGAGAGGCAGCAAAATGAGATGCTAAAACACACGTCCTTTCAAACCAACTCAAGTGTGGCTGCAATATCCCAGCGATAATGGTGTTTAGGTTTTATGTGAGTGTGTGTGTGTGCATGTGTGCGTGCATATACAAGTGTATATATATATATATATATATGCACACACACGCAGATATATATATCTATATGCACGTAAATATGTGCATGTGTGCGCGCATGTCTTGGATATATATACACACATATATACACACACACACATATATATATATATATGTATATATACACACACACACACACACACATATATACATACATATATACACACACACACACATATATATACACACACATATATATATGCAGTGTCACACACACAATAACCACCCCCCACACACACGGGGGTGGGAGGGGAAGAGAGGGGGTGGAGGGGAGAGGGTTTGGAGGAGGGGGGAAGGGGAGGGAGAAAAAGGAGGGGGGAGAGTGGGGGGGAGTGGGGATTGTTTATTACATTGTTTACAGCGTACAATGTTTACATATTCTGTTGTGCTGCCGCAAGTAAGAATGTCATTGTTGTATCCAGTACCTATGACAATAAAATCTTCTCCTGACTCTCTGGTAAACAGTGAAAAGTGGGCGGTTTATCGATCGGGAGAGATAGGTTAGAATTAATGGCCATCAAATATGGGTCATGGAAGAAAAAGCTTTTTTTTTTTTATTGAGCAGAGGGGGGTCACTTCCAATATTGGCGATGGAAATTTTTGGCAACGGCCCTTGTGGCTAAAGGGATCAGAGGGTATGGAGAGAAGGCAGGTACAGGATACTGAGTTGGATGATCAGCCATGATCATATTGAATGGCGGTGCAGGCTCGAAGGGCCGAATGGCCTACTCCTGCACCTAATTTCTATGTTTCTAAATATTCAATTAGGCTTTTAATCGAGTATTCGGTCGGCTCCAGAGGAAGATTAATGGGGGAAGTGCAAGGAAATTTTTCAGCAGTCATTTAGGCGGCACGGTGGCGCAGCGCTCTCACGGCGCTAGAGACCCGGGCTCTGTCCGGGTGCTGTCTGTATGGAGTTTGTACGTTCTCCCCGTGACCACATGGGTTTTCTCCGGGTGCTCAGGTCTCACCCCACAGTCCTAAGACGTACAGGTTTGTAGGTTAATTTATCTTCAGTAAAAAATTGGAAATTGTCCCTAGTGTGTGGGGATCTCTGGCCACCACGGACTTGATGGGCCGAAGGGCCAGCTTCTGTGCTGTATCTCTAAACTAAACTATTTGGTTCGCTCTGTATCATCCATCACCTTTGTTTTATCTATCTAACCCACGTGGGTTTTTGTAGGATCATAAGAGCAGAATTAGGCCATTCGGCCCATCATAGAAACATAGAAAATAGGTGCAGGAGTAGGCTATTCGACCCTGCGAGCCTACACCGCCATTCAATATGATCATGGCTGATCATCCAACTCAGTATCCCGTACCTGCCTTCTCTCCATACCCTCTGATCCCTTTAGCCACAAGGGCCACATCTAACTCCCTCTTAAATATAGCCAATGAACTGGCCTCAACTACCCCCCATGTAGCAGAGAATTCCAGAGATTCTAGTCTATCTAGATCAAGTCTACTCCGCCATTCAATCATGGCTAATCTATCTCTCCCTCGCAACCTCATTCTCCTGTCTTCTCCCCGTAACCCGTGACACCCATAGTAATCAAGAGTCTGTCAATCTCCGCTTTAAAAATATCCGTTGACTGGGCCTACCCAGCCAAAATACCACAGATTCACCACCCTCTCACTAAAGAAATTGCTCCTCATCTCCTTTTGACTTCATATTTTCATATAAGGGCGGTCACGTTGGCGCAGCGGTAGACTTGCTGCCTAACACCGAACGCAGTGCCGGAGACCCGGGTTCGATCCCGACTACAGATGCTGTCTGTACAGAGCTTGCACGTTCTCCCCATGACCTGCGTGGGTTTTCTCTGAGATCTTCGGTTTCCTCCCACCCTCCAAAGATGTACAGGTCTGCAGGGTAAATGACTTGGTAAATGTAAAGATTGTCCCTAGTGGGTGTAGAATAGTGTCAATGTGTTGAGATCGCTGGTCGGCATGGACCCGGTGGGCAGAAGGGCCTGTTCCCATGCTGTATCTCAAACTAAACTATATTGGCTTCAGTAAAATTGTAAATTGTCCCTAGTGTGTAGGACAGTGCTAATGTATCGGTGGTTGTTGGTCGGCACAAGCTCGGTGGGCCGAAGGGCCTGTTTCCGTGCTATATCTCTAAAGTCTAAAGAAGGGTTAGAGGAATGGAAGGTACACAAAAATGCTGGAGAAACTCAGCGGGTGCAGCAGCATCTATGGAGCGAAGGAAATAGGCGACGTTTCGGGCCGAAACCCTTTCTTCAGACTGATGGGGGGTGGGGGGGAGAAGGAAGGAAAAAGGGAGGAGGAGGAGCTCGAGGGCGGGGGGATGGGAGGAGACAGCTCGAGGGTTAAGGAAGGGGAGGAGACAGCAAGGGCTAGCAAAACTGGGAGAATTCAACGTTCATGCCATCCGGACGCAAGCAACCCAGGCGGAATATGAGGTGCTGTTCCTCCAATTTCCGGTGTTGCTCACTCTGGCAATGGAGGAGACCCAGGACAGAGAGGTCGGATTGGGAATGGGAGGGGGAGTTGAAGTGCTGAGCCACCGGGAGGTCAGGTAGGTTAATGCGGACTGAGCGGAGGTGTTCGGCGAAACGATCGCCCAACCTCCACTTAGTCTCCCCGATGTAAATCAGCTGACATCTAGAGCAGCGGATGCAGTAGATGAGGTTGGAGGAGATACAGGTGAACCTTTGTCGCACCTGGAACGACTGCTTGGGTCCATGAATGGAGTCGAGGGGGGAGGTGAAGGAACAGGTGTTGCATTTCTTGCGGTTGCAACGGAAAGTGCCCGGAGAGGGGGTGGTACTGGAGGGAAGGGAAGAATTGACAAGGGAGTTGCGGAGGAAGCGGTCTTTGCGGAAGGCAGACATAGGGGGAGATGGGAAGATGTGGCGAGTGGTGGGGTCACGTTGGAGGTGGCGGAAATGGCGGAGGATTATTTGTTGTATGTGACGGCTGGTGGGGTGAAAGGTGAGGACTAGGGGGACTCTGCCCTTGTTGCGAGTGCGGGGATGGGGAGAGAGAGCAGTGTTGCAGGGTATGGATGAGACCCTGGTGCGAGCCTCATCTATGGTGGCGGAGGGGAATCCCCGTTCCCTGAAGAACGAGGACATTTCCGATGCCCTGGTGTGGAACGTCTCATCCTGGGAGCAGATGCGGCGTAGGCGGAGGAATTGGGAGTAGGGGATGGAGTCTTTACAGGGGACAGGGTGGGAAGACGTGTAGTCCAGATAGCCATGTGAGTCAGTTGGTTTGTAGTGTATGTCGGTCAGGAGTCTGTCCCCTGCGATGGAGATGATGAGGTTAAGGAATGGTAGGGAAGTGTCGGAAATGGTCCAGGTGTATTGGGGTGCCGGATGGAAGTTGGTGGTGAAGTGGATGAAGTTAGTCAGTTGTGTGTGGGTGCAGGAGGTGGCCCCAAAGCAGTCGTCAATGTAACAGAGGTAGAGGTCAGGGATGGGGCCCTGGTACGTATTGAACAAGGATTGTTCAACGTACCCGACAAAGAGGCAGGCGTAGCTGGGGCCCATGCGTGTGCCCATAGCTACGCCTTGTGTTTGGAGGAAATGGGAGGAGTCAAACGTAAAGTTATTGAGGGTGAGGACCAACTCCGCTAAGCGGAGGAGAGTCAGTGGCTGGGTATAGGTTGCTCCTCTGGTCGAGGAAGAACCGGAGGGCTTTGAGGCCATCCTGGTGGGGGATGGAGGTGTAGAGTGACCGGACATCCATGGTGAAGATGAGGGGGTGAGGGCCTAGAGAGTGGAATGCGTGGAGGCGGCGGAGAGTGTCTGAGGTGTCTAGAACATAGGTGGGGAGGGATTTGACCAAGGGGGATAGGATGGAGTCAAGGTATGTGGAGATGAGTTCGGTGGGGCACGAACACGCAGAGACAATGGGTCTGCCGGGAGAGCCGGGTTTGTGGATTTTGGGGAGAAGGTAAAAACGGGCCGTGCGGGGCTGGAGAATGATGAGGTTGGAAGCTTGGTCGGGCAGGGCGTGGGAATTGAGGAAGTCGGTGATGGTGCTAGAAATGGTGGCCTAGTGCTCATTAGTGGGGTCATGGTCCAAGGGTAAGTAGGAGGAGGTGTCCGAGAGTTGGCGCGTGGCCTCAGCTTTGTAGAGATCGACGCCCCAGACTACCACGGCACCTCCCTTGTCGGCTGGTTTGATAACCCAATCTGGGTTTTTTCGGAGTGATTCAATGGCAGTGCGTTCAGGGGGGGGAGAGATTGGAGTGAGACAGGGGAGTGAAGAAGTTGAGGCGGTTGACGTCGCGGCGGCAGTTCTGGATAAAGTGTTCCAGAGCCGGGACTTTACGAGAGGGGTTCCACGAGGAGGGGGTGCGTTGGAGACGGGAAAAATGGTCATCATTGGGGGGCGAGGACTCCTTCCCATGGAAGTGCGCTGTGACTGTAGAGGAATGGTATTGGCATGGAATCAATATCCTCCCATCTCATCATAAGAGCTGTTTGCTGCTATTCTAGTCAGCTTTAGAGGGATATATCCCTGATTGTGGAGTTCGGAAGGGGTAGGATGGTGACCCACAGTCCCCACAGTCACGGGTCGATGGTGGAAAGGGTCAAGAGCTTCAAATTCCTGGGCGTGCACATCTCTGAAGATCTCTCCCGGTCCGAGAACACTGATGCAATTATTAAGAAAGCACATCAGCGCCTCTACTTCCTGAGAAGATTACGGAGAGTCGGTTTGTCAAGGAGGGCTCTCTCTAACTTTTACAGGTGCACAGTAGAGAGCATGCTGACCGGTTGCATCGTGGCTTGGTTCGGTAACTTGAGCGCCCAGGAGCGGAAAAGACTACAAAAAGTAGTAAACACTGCCCAGTCCATCATCGGCTCTGACCTCTCTACCATCGAGGGGATCTATCGCAGTCGCTGCCTCAAAAAGGCTGGCAGCATCATCAAAGACCCACACCATCCTGGCCACACACTCATCTCCCTGCTACCTTCAGGTAGAAGGTACAGGAGCCTGAAGACTGCAACATCCAGGTTCAGGTATAGCTACTTCCCCACAGCCACCAGGCTATTAAACTCAACTCAAACAAAACTCTGAACATTAATAAACCATTATCTGTTTATTTGCACCTCATCTGTTTATTTATTGATGTGTGTATATATTTATACAATGGTATATGGACACACTGATCTGTTCTGTATTCATGCCTACTATGTTCTGTTGTGCTGAAGCAAAGCAAGAATTTCATTGTCCTATCTGGGTCACATGACAATAAACTCTCTTGAAGCTTGAATCTTGAATCTAAGCCTGAATATCAAATAGCTTCCATCTTTAATTCTTATTCCCAAAAATTTTCATTAAATTACAATATTAAATATTTTGCAAATCTTATTCATGAAGATTCTCACACGGATGTGCAGGGGAATGGAGGGATGTGGATCACGTGCGGGCAGGTAAGAGTTGGTCTTGGCATCAAGTTCGGCACAGACATCATGAAGGAACTGCAGATGCTGGTTTAAACCAAAGATAGAAACGAAATGCTGGAGTAACTCAGCGGGACAGGCAGCATCTCTGGAGAGAAGGAATGGCTGACGTTTCAGGTCGAGACCCTTCTTTAGACCAACTTTTTGTGTCTCTTTGGTTTGAACCGGCATCTGCCGTGCCTTCCTAGGCATTTTGTCCTGCCCTCCCTTGCTTTCAGCTGTCCACACTGTCTCGCCAACAATCAGCCTGAAGAGACCCGACATGAAATGTCACGTATCCACGTTCTCCACAAATGCTGCCAGACCCGTCGAATTTAGTTTAGTTTAGAGATACAGCGCGGAAATGAGCCTTCTGGCCCACCGAGCCCGCGCTGACCAACGACCCCGGCACATTTACGTTATACTACACACGCACTGGGGACAATTTACAACTGAAGCCAATTAACCTACAAACCTGTGCGTCTTTGGAGAGTGGGAGGAAACCGGAGCACCTGGAGAAAACCCACAAGGTCACAGGGAGAACGTACAAACTCCGTACAGACAGCACTCGAGGTCAGGATGGAACCAGGGTCTCCGGAGCTGTGAGGCAGCAACTCTACCGCTGCGTCACTGTGCCGTGGGTTGCATGTAACTGTACCTAGGCTCAGGTGACTATAAAGTATCATTGATTCATCGCGCAATATTCCAGCACTCACCTCCCGACATACGGCTGCGATTTGCCCTTCATCCATGCACGTCTCCGTGACCACGTCTGTCAATGAACCCCCGGCCAGATATTCCATCACCACCCAGAGCTCATCCCCAACAAGATAACTGGCATGAGGGGAATAAATGAAAACAAGGCTTTGAGAAGATGGACACAAAAAGCTGGAGTAACAAGATAGTTCGTTGCTGGGAAGAAACTGTTCCTGAATCTTCTGTACCTCTTGACTGATGGGAAAGGGGAGAAGAGGAAGTGGCCAGGGTGCGTCTTGCACTCGATTATGCTGCTGGCCTTGCCGAGCCAGCGTGAGGTTTAACTGGATAGGAAGGAACTGCAGATGCTGGTTTAAACCGAAGATAGAAGCAAAGTGCTGGAGTAACTCAGCGGCTCAGGCAGCATCTCTGGAGAGGAGGAATGGGTGACGTTTCGGGTCGAGAGCCTTCGTCAGACTGATATCAGGGGAGAGGGAGATACTGTGCATAGATAAGGAAGTGTAAGGTGTGAAGCCAGGACAAAGGGGATGGAGATCAAGGAAAATGTAGAATAGATTATTTTCGTGTTCTTATTCTAGGTCTGCATGAAACTTGAGAGTCTTCAAGGTACATCGGAAGTCTTTAATATATTACTCAATGCTGGCAGCAAGACAACTCAAAATGTGTGACATTTGGTGGACTATTTGGGGTGGGAGGACCATTTGCTCCTCCCGTGCAGCAGGTGGCGCTGCACAGCACAAAGGGAGATGTTTTGTATATAGTTTTCCTGTCTGTAGACAGTGTGTGTGTGTGCGCGTGCGCGTGCGTGCGTGTGTGTGCAGTCATTTTGAGTTGTCTTGCTGCCAGCATTGTAAATAATATATTAAAGACTTCTGTTGTACCTTGAAGACTCTCAAGTTTCATGCAGACCTAGAATAAGAACACAAAAATTATTGTTAGCTGGGAGAAGGTAACAACAAAGCAAACAGAGATAAAATGTAGTCAGAGACAGTAACGCTGGTGGGAGAACTGGGAAGGGGAGGGGATGGAGAGAGAGGGAAAGCAAGGGCTACTTGAAGTTAGAGAAGTCAATGTTCGTACCACTGGGGTGTAAGCTGCCCGAGCAAAATATGAGGTGTTGTTCCTCCAATTTGCGCTGGGCCTCACTCTGACAATGGAGGAGGCCCAGGACAGAAAGATCAGCGTGGGAATGGGAGGGGGAGTTAAAGTGTTTAGCAACCGGGAGATCAGGAAGGTCAAGGCGGACTGAACGGAGATGTTTAACGAAACCTCAGGCTCTCACCTAAACAAAGTTGAGTTGAGTTGAGTTTATTGTCACGTGTACCGAGGTACAGTGAAAAACGTTTGTTGCGTGCTATCCAGTCAACAGAAAGACAACACATGATCGCAATAGAGCCATCCCTAAGATAGACACAAAAAGGCTTGGATAGAGTGGATGTGGAGGATGTTTCCACTAGAGGGAGAGTCTAGGACCAGAGGACAGCCTCAGAATAAATGGACGTACCTTTGGGAAAGAGACGAAGAGGAATTTCTTTCGTCAGAGGGCGATGAATCTGAGGAATTCATTGCCACAGACGGCTGTGGAAGCCATCAATGGACATTTTTAAGGCACAGATAAATTCTTGATTAGTACGGGTGTCAGGGGTTATGGGGAGAAGGCAGGAGAATGGGGTTGAGGGGAAATAGATCAGCCATGATTGCATGGCGGAATAGACTGGATGGGCCGAATAGCCTAATTCTGCTCCTATGACTGATGAGCAAGGGCAATGTGATTGATTCTCAAAGGGTACATTGAAGCAGAGTTGTTAAACCGAGGTACGGATTTGGGCAAGACTCACCTGTCTAAATAGTTCACAATGTTTGCATTCTTATTTTCCCTCATGACCAGGATTTCATTTATAATCAACTCTTTCTTCGGCTGTTGCTGCAGATTCATCTGTTTAATCGCCACCTGCAATCAAATCCCGTGAAGGTTTGTGAAAAAGTCAAGCCTCATCAAAATGCTTCTTTCAAAAATTAAGTTGAAAATAAAAGACACAAGGTTCTGGAGTAAAAACAGGAAGAACGTGCAAACTCCATACAGACAGCAACCGTGGTCAGGATCGAACCCGGGTCATAGAGTGATACAGCGTGGAAACAGGCCCTTCGGCCCAACTTGCCCACACTGGCCAACATGTCCCAGCTACACTAGTCCCACCTGCCAGCATTGGGTCCATATCGCTCTAAACCTCTTATACATCGACGAGACCAAACGCAGAGAGGGCGATCATTTCACGGAACACCTTCGCTCAGCCCGCCTGAACCAACCTGATCTCTCGATTGCCAAACACTTTAATTCTCCTTCCCATTCCCACACAGATCTTTCTGTCCTCGGTCTCCTCCATTGTCAGAGTGGGGCTAGACGCAAATGGGAGGAACAGCATCTCATATTTCACCTGGGCAGCTTACACCACACTGGTATGAATATTGACTTCTCTAACTTCAGGTAGCCCCGGCATTCCCTCTCTCCCCATCCCTCCCCCACCCTAGTCGCACCAGCTTCTCATTTTCACCCAACAAACGGCTAACAATGGCCTGTTCCCTTTATCATCGTTACTTTTTTGCATATCTTTCATTCATTGTTCTTTATCTCACCTTCTATATCTCTCATTTCCCTTACACCTAACCACTGATGAATGGTCTCGACCCGAAACGTCACCCATTCCTTCTCTCCAGAGGCTGCCTGTACCCGCTGAGTTACTCCAGCTTTTTGTGTCTATCTTCAGCATCTGCAGTTCCTACTTACACACTATCCATGCACCTGTCTAACTGTTTCTTAAACGTTGGGATAGTCCCAGCCTCAACTACCACTTCTGGCAGCTTGTTCCATACACCCACCACCCTTTGTGTGAAAAAGATATCCCTCAGGTTCCTATTAAATCTTTTCCCCTTCACCTTAAACCTATGTCCTCTGGTCCTCGATTCGCCTACTCTGGGCAAGAGACTGTGTGCATCTACCCGATCTATTCCTCTCATGACCTTATACACCTCTATAAGATCAACCCTCATCCTCCTGCGCTCCATGGAATACAGACCCAGCCTGCTCAACCTCTCCCTGTAGCTCAGACCCCTCTAGTCCTGGCAACATCCTCGTGAATCTATTTACGTGGTCCCTGGTGCTGCGAGGCTCGGTTTTATGGTCATATAAAACTACCTGTGACAGATGTCATTCTGAAGTCGCTTCGCTGACTCATATGTTTTGGTCTTGCACACTTTTGGAAAAATATTGGAAATAAATTTTTGATACTATTTCTGTAGTTTTAGGTCATGATTTACAACCTCCTTTTACTGCAATCTTTGGGCTAAACCAATGTTAGAGTCTACTCATCTGTCCCGTTCCGCCCATCGATTGATTGCTTTTACTACATTAATTGCCAGAAGATCTATTTTATTTAAATATAAAGACTCTAATCCTCCGACCACACTCCATTGGTACTCTGATACAATATCATGTTTATATTTAGAAAAAAATTAGGAGTGACATTGTTGAGCCCTCGGTTGAATTTGATAGGACTTGGGGAAGCTTTATTCAATATTTTCACACGATATAAATTGTTCCCTCTCCAACCGTTATAATCATTTTTAACTTTTATACGGTGGAACGGATTTGACGACAAACAGGGGCCTAAACTGCTGACATTGTTTGCAGCCCAGATTCTGTTTTGCTTATGTTTTGCTTATTTTAGTTTAGAGGGTTTTGTTTTTCTCCTTTTTATCTTTTTTAAAAATATATATCCAAGTTCTCTTTTAACCGTTTATCTATATTTACATAGAGACTGGGAGGTCTATACCCAATGTGTATTTTGACACTGGATTTATATTTAGGTTACATTTGTTAGAAACATAGAAGCATAGAAAATAGGTGCAAGAGTAGGCCATTCGGCCCTTCGAGCCTGCACCACCATTCAATATGATCATGGCTGATCATCCAACTCAGTATCCCGTACCTGCCTTCTCTCCATACCACCTGATCCCTTTAGCCACAAGGGCCACATCTAACTCCCTCTTAAATATAGCCAATGAACTGGCCTCAACTACCTTCTGTGGTAGAGAATTCCACAGATTCACCACTCTGTGTGAAAAATGATTTTCTCATCTCGGTCCTAAAAGACTTCCCTCTATCCTTAAACTGTGACCCCTTGTTCTGGACATCCCCAACATCGGGAACAATCTTCCTGCATCTAGCCTGTCCAACCCCTTAAGAATTTTGTAAGTTTCTATACGATCCCCCCTTAATCTTCTAAATTCTAGCGAGTACAAGCCGAGTCTATCCAGTCTTTCTTCATATGAAAGACCTGCCATCCCAGGAATCAGTCTGGTGAACCTTCTCTGTACTCCCTCTATGGCAAGAATGTCCTTCCTCAGATTAGGAGACCAAAACTGTACGCAATACTCCAGGTGTGGTCTCACCAAGACCCTGTACAACTGTAGTAGAACCTCCCTGCTCTTATACTCAAATCCTTTTGCTATGAAAAATCCTTTTGTTATGAAACATAGAGATTAGGAGGTCTATACCCAATGTGTATTTTGACACTGGATTTATATTTAGGTTACATTTGTTGTTAATGTAATCCTGATCCCTATGTATCAATATCAAAATGTATCTTTTTTTTTAAATTAATAAAAAGATTTTAAAAGAAAGGAATTGAGACCCAGCCTGCCCAACCTCTCCCTGTAGCTCAGACCCCTCTAGTCCTGGCAACATCCTCGTGAATCTATTTACGTGGTCCCTGGCGCTGCGAGGCCGCAACTCTACCGCTGCGCCACCGTGCCACACACTTCAGCTGTCATTCTGCATGAGTATTAGACACAGGCAGAGGTACTAAACCAAGCTTCCCGACACTGCCTGAGTTCCTGCTATCCCATGCAGAGATGAACATTCAGTGCAAAGGCTATTAGGTGTGATATTATCACCCAGCCCCATTCTCAAGGTCAAATAGCTTACTGACTGACATATCTTTTTTCAGGACAAAATTAAAAAAAAATTAAAATGGGGTTTAATCAATTCGGATATGGAACTAATTTGCTCTCTCGTAATTTCGTCCAGATTTAGAGAGGTGCCAGACCAACTGATGCCGGAAAATACAATTAAATTTAAAAAAAATTAATTCGGTGGTGGACCTGTATCTTACTTGGAATTTCGAACCCACTCTTTGCCTTAAATCCCTCCCCTCTATACAAGGAAGAGAGATGATACGACGGCTCTGGAGAGAAGGAATGGGTGACGTCTCGGGTCAAGACCCTTCTTCAGTCTCGACCTGGAACGTCACCCGTTCCTTCTCTCCAGAGATGCTGCCCGTCCAGCTGAGTTACTCCAGCTTTTGGTGTCTATCTTCGGTTTTAAACCAGCATCTGCAGTTCCTTCCTGCACAGAGGGAAGATCCAGCTCCTTGTGTAGGCCAGTCAGACGTGAACAGCATTAATGAACCCCCCCCCCCATGTTCAACAATTCCCATTAAGGCCTGGGGGGATAAAACTTCTCCGCTGTTTGTTCGCTGTCAGATGGTGGAGGATCGAGGGAGCTAATCAATTTATACACTGCCAGATGGCCGTCAGCTTCATGAGTTCACAATGTCAGCACAGTGCCATGAATATGAAGAGGATGCAAGAAATGTATGTTGAATAATATAGCAATCGGCCGGCACGGTGGTGCAGCGGTAGAGTTGCTGCCTCACAGCGCCGGTGACCCGGCTTTGATCCTGACCGCAGGTGCTCTCTGTGCGGAGTTTGTACGTTCTCCCCGTGACCTGCGTGGGTTTTCTCCGAGATCTCTCTGGTTTCCTCCGGCACTCAAAGACGTGCCGGTTTGAAGGTTAATTGGCTTGTCATTATTGTAAATTGTCCCTAGTGTGCGCAGGGTAGTGTTGGTGTGCGGGGATCGTTGGTCGGCACGGACTCAATGGGCCGAAGGGCCTGCTTCCACGCTGTATCTCTAAACTAAACTAAACAGAAATACAAATAAACACAATAGGAATCTGAGGAGTAACCTATTCACGCAAGAGGTGGTAGGAGTATGGAACAAGCTGCCGGAGGAGGTAATCGAGTTCATAAGTGATAGGAGCAGAATTAGGCCATTCGGCCCATTCAATCGTGGCTGATCTATCCTTCCCTCTTAACAAAACTTGGTAAATGGGAAAGACAGGACAAAGCTCGGCAGATAGGGCGGTGTTGATAAGCAGAAGGTTGGTACAAAGGCAAGTGATAAGAAAGGGGAGTGTGGAGGTGAAGAGGAGGTTTCCCCTGGTGGGGGAGTCTAGGACTAGAGGTCAGAGGCTCAGAATCAAAAGACGTTCTTTTAGGAAAGGGCGAGGAGACATTTCTTTAGTCAGAGGGTGGTGAATCTGTGGAATTCATTGCCACAGAAGGCTGTGGAGGCCACGTCAGTGGATATTTTTAAGGCAGAGATGGATAGATTCTTGATTAGTACGGGTGTCAGGGGTTATGCGGAGAAGGCAGGAGATTGGGGTTAGGAGGGAGAGATAGATCAGCCATGATTGAATGGCGGAGTAGACGATGGGCCGAATGGTGGAGTACACGATGGGCCGAATGGCCTAATTCTACTCCTGTCACTTATGATCTGATGATGTAGTCTCTGCAATTTCTCGTGGTCTTGAACAGAAATGAAAAAAAGTGGGGATTGAAGTAAGGAGACAACATTACAGCATGCCACAAACACAAACATGATCCACAAGAGGTAGAGTAATACTGGGATAGACGTGGACTTACCTCCTGGCCGGTGGCAATGTCTATTGCTGTATATACAGTGCCCGATGCTCTAGGAGATGAATCAAAACACCATTTGAGTACATATGAATCTCTGAAGAATGCACACAGTAACAAAGGGGCTTGATACAAGTCCCCCCTTCCATTTTGCAAACACGCTCGGGCGGCATGGTGGCACAGCGGTAGAGTTGTTGCCTTACAGCGCTTGCAGCGCCAGAGACCCGGGTTCGATCCTGACTACGGGTGCTGTCTGTACGTAGTTTGTACGTTCCCCCCGTGACCTGCGTGGGTTTTCTCCGGGTGCTCTGATTACCATCCACATTCCAAAGACGTGCAGGTTTGCAGGTTAATTAGCTCGCTAAATGTTAAAATTGTCGCTAGTGTGTGTAGGATGGTGTTAGTGTACGGGGATCGCTGGTCGGTGTGCAAACTCGGTGGGTCGAAGGGCCTGTTTCCGCGCAGTATCTCTAAACTGAACTAAACTAACCTAATAACTTGCAAGGGACATGTTCCACCCCAGAGGACATAGGTTTAAGATGCGTGCAACAAAGGTAAAACAGTTATAATGGGTGACTTCAATCTACATATAGATTGGGTGAATCAAATTGGCAGGGGTGCTGAGGAAGAGGATTTCTTGGAATGTATGCGGGATAGTTTTCTAAACCAACATGTAGAGGAACCAGCAAGAGAGCAGGCTATTCTAGATTGGGTATTGAGTAATGAGGAAGGGTTAGTTAGCAGTCTTGTTGTGCGTGGCCCCTTGGGCAAGAGTGACCATAATATGGTTGAGTTCTTCATTAGGATGGAGAGTGACACTGTTAATTCAGAAACAAGGGTCCTGAACTTAAAGAAAGGTAACTTTGAGGGTATGAGACGTGAATTGGCCAAGATAGACTGGCAATTGATTCTTAATGGGTTGACGGTGGATATGCAATGGAAGACATTTAAAGACTGCATGGATGAACTACAATAATTGTTCATCCCAGTTTGGCAAAAAAATAAATCGGGGAAGGTAGTGCATCCGTGTATAACAGGGATAGTATCAAAACAAAAGATGAAGCATACAAATTAGCCAGAAAAAGCAGCCTACCAGAGGACTGGGAGAAATTCAGAGTCCAGCAGAGGAGGACAAAGGGCTTAATTAAGAAAGGGAAAATAGATTATGAAAGAAACTGGCTGGAAACATAAAAACTGACTGCAGAAGCTTTTATAGATATGTGAAGAGAAAAAGATTAGTTAAAACAAATGTAGGTCCCTTGCAGTCAGAAACAGGTGAATTGATCATGGGGAACAAGGACATGGCAGACCAATTGAATAACTACTTTGGTTCTGTCTTCACTAAGGAAGACATAAATAATCTGCCGGAAATAGCAGGGGACCGGGGGTCAAATGAGATGGAGGAACTGAGTGAAATCCAGGTTAGCCGGGAAGTGGTGTTAGGTAAATTGAATGGATTAAAGGCCGATAAATCCCCAGGGCCAGATAGGCTGCATCCCAGAGTACTTAAGGAAGTAGCCCCAGAAATAGAGGATGCATTAGTGATAATTTTTCAAAACTCTTTAGATTCTGGTGTAGTTCTGGAGGATTGGAGGGTAGCTAATGTAACCCCACTTTTTAAAAAGGGAGGGAGAGAGAAAACGGGGAATTACAGACCAGTTAGTCTAACGTCGGTAGTGGGGAAACTGCTAGAATCAGTTATTAAAGATGGGATAGCAGCACATTTGTAAAGTGGTGAAATCATTGGGCAAAGTCAGCATGGATTTATGAAAGGTAAACCATGTCTGACGAATCTTATAGAATTTTTCGAGGATGTAACTAGTAGAGTGGATAAGGGAGAACCAGTGGATGTGTTATATCTGGACTTTCAGAAGGCTTTCGACAAGGTCCCACATAAGAGATTAGAATACAAACTTAAAGCACACGGTATTGGGGGTTCAGTATTGATGTGGATAGAGAACTGGCTGGCAGACAGGAAGCAAAGAGTAGGAGTAAACGGGTGCTTTTCACAATGGCAGGCAGTGACTAGTGGGGTACCGCAAGGCTCAGTGCTGGGACCCCAGCTATTTACGATATATATTAATGATTTGGACGAGGGAATTGAATGCAACATCTCCAAGTTTGCGGATGACACGAAGCTGGGGGGCAGTGTTAGCTGTGTGGAGGATGCTAGGAGGCTGCAAGGTGACTTGGATGGGCTGGGTGAGTGGGCAAATGCATGGCAGATGCAGTATAATGTGGATAAATGTGAGGTTATCCACTTTGGTGGCAAAACAGGAAAGTAGATTATTATCTGAATGGTGGCCAAATAGGAAAGGGGGAGTTGCAACAAGACCTGGGTGTCATGGTACACCAGTCAAAAAAGTAGGCATGCAGGTGCAGCAGGCAGTGAAGAAGGCGAATGGTATGTTAGCATTCATAGCAAAAGGATTTGAGTATGGGAGCAGGGAGGTTCTACTGCAGTTGTACAGGGTCTTGGTGAGACCACACCTGGAGTATTGCGTACAGTTTTGGTCTCCTAATCTGAGGAGAGACATTCTTGCCATAGAGGGAGTACAGAGAAGGTTCACCAGACTGATTCCTGGTACGTCAGGACTTTCATATGAAGAAAGACTGGATAGACTCGGCTTGTACTCGCTAGAATTTAGAAGATTGAGGGGGGATCTTATAGAAACTTACAAAATTCTTAAGGGGTTGGACAGGCTAGATGCAGGAAGATTATTCCCGATGTTGGGGAAGTCCAGAACAAGGGGTCACAGTTTAAGGATAAGGGGGAAATCTTTTAGGACCGAGATGAGGAAAACATTTTTCACACAGAGAGTGGTGAATGTCTGGAATTCTCTGCCACAGAAGGTAGTTGAGGCCTGTTCATTGGCTATATTTAAGAGGGAGTTAGATGTGGCCCTTGTGGCTAAAGGGATCAGGGGGTATGGAGAGAAGCCAGGTACAGGATACTGAGTTGGATGATCAGCCATGATCATATTGAATGGCGGTGCAGGCTCGAAGGGCCGAATGGCCTACTCCTGCACCTATTTTCTATGTTTCTATGAGAGGAGAAACATTGAATAGGAACCCGAGGGGCAACTTTTTGTTTTACACAGACAATGGTGGGTGTATGGAACGAGCTGCCGGAGGAGATAGTTGAGACAGAGACTATTACAATGTTTAAGAAACATTTAGACAGGTACATGGATAGGATAGGTTTTGAGGGACAACGGCCCAATGCAGGCAGGTGTGTTCAGTGTAGAAGGGGCATGTTGGTTGGTGTGGATTGGAGGGCCCAGTCTCAGAATAAAAGGACGTACCTTTAGAAAGGAGATGAGGAGGAGTTTCTTCAGTCAGAGGGTGGTGAATCTGTGGAATTCATTGCCACAGACGGCTGTGGATATTTTTAAGGCAGTGATAGATAGATTCGCGATTAGTACGAGTGTCAGGGGTTATGGGGAGCAAGACAGGAGAATGGGATTAAGAGGGAAAGAATGGCCTAATTCTGCTCCTGTGACATGAACTATCTCAGGTGGTGGAGGCTGATGAAATAGCAGTGTTTAAGAGGCTGTTAGATAGGCACATGGATGCGCAGAGGTTACCGGGATATGGATCATGGTCAGACAGATGAGATCAGTTTGACTTGGCTTCATGGTCAGCACAAACAATGTGGGCCGAAGGGCCTGTTCCTGTGCTAGGTAGCGGAGTCAGGGGATATGGGGAAAAGTCAGGAACGGGGTACTGATTGTGGATGATCAGCCATGATCACATTGAATGGTGGTGCTGGCTCGAAGGGCTGAATGGCCTACTCCTGCACCTATTTTCTATTGTTCTAACTCTATCAGGTCTTTTAAAAATCATAATCGTATCTGCTTCTGCATCTTTCTCTGGCAGTTTATTCCAGACAGGAAGGACTCAGTGGGAAAAGTTGCCCCCGAGGTCCCTCTCCCCAAAGACCTTAATTCTTTAAGGCCTTGTAACTAAATTCAGATCTTCAATATATTATGAGCTGAAGCCACATGGAAGGGCTAGTTGTACAGGCACTGTAGAAAATTAAACTGCAGGATGTTTGTGCTCTCCGCTGAATGTGGTTTCAATTTCCATTAGGTTCAGTTTAGTTTAGCAGAGATACAGCACGGAAACAGGCCTTTCGGCCCACTGAGTCGGCATCAAACAGCGATTCCCACACACTCTTGCTATGGAGGGAGTGCAGCGTAGGTTTACAAGGTTAATTCCCGGGATGGCGGGACTGTCTTATGCTGAGAGAATGGAGCAGCTGGGCTTGTACACTCTGGAGTTTAGAAGGATGAGAGGATATCTCATTGAAACATATAAGACTGTTAAGGGTTTGGACACGCTAGAGGCAGGAAACATGTTCCTGATGGTGGGGGAGTCCAGAACCAGGGGCCACAGTTTAAGAATAAGGGGTAAGCCATTTAGAACGGAGATGAGGAAACACTTTTTCTCACAGAGAGTGGTGAGTCTGTGGAATTCTTTGCCTCAGAGGCCGGTTCTCTGGATGCTTTCAAGAGAGAGCTAGATAGGGCTCTTAAAGATAGCGGAGTCAGGGGATATGGGGAGAAGGCAGGAACGGGGTACTGATTGGGGATGATCAGCCATGATCACATTGAATGGCGGTGCTGGCTTGAAGGGCCGAATGGCCTACTCCTGCACCTATTGTCTATTGTCTATTGACACTACCCGACACGCACCAGGAACAATTTTACATCTATACCAGGCCAATTAACCTACAAACCTGCACGTCTTTGGAGTGTGCAAGGAAACCGAAGATCTCGGAGAAAACCCAGGCAGGTCACGGGGGGGGGGGGGGGGGGAAACGTGCAAACTCCGTGCAGACAGCACCCGTAGTTGGCATTCCATTAGGAAGTGCTACTCAAATGGCATCTTCAATGAGACCGGCCTACAGAGTTATTCCAGGCTTACTGAAGGATGCCAGCAAATGGCAAACAACCTTCATATGCATGGTCATACAACACGGAACAGGCCCTTCAGCCCAACGTCCCCATGCCGTCCACCCCTACTAGTCCCCCACTTGGCCCATATGCCACTGAACCTTTCTTGGATATGGGGGAGAAGGCAGGAACAGGGTACTGAATGTGGATGATCAGCCATGATCACAGTGAATTGCGCTGCTGGCTCAAAGGGCCGAATGGCCTACTCCTGCACCTATTGTCTATTGTCCATGTATCCATCCAAACCGAGGGATCCAAATCAAGGGATATGGGGAAAAAGCAGGAACGGGCGTACTGATTTTAGATAATCAGCCATGATCATATTAAGTGGCGGTGCTGGCTCGAAGGGCCGAATGGCCTACTCCTGCACCTATTTTTCAATTCCTCCCTTAAATGCTGTTATAGTATCTGTCTCAACTCCCATCTTGGCCAGCACCTGCAACACTTTGTTTCTACAGCAAGATGGGATCCCCTCCTTATTTGGCTAGTTATACTCTCATAGTCAGACAACACGGAAACAGGCCCTTCCACCCAACCTGTCCATGCTAACCAAGATGTCCCACCTACACTCGTCCCATTTGCCTGCATTTGGCCCATATCCAATACCCACGTAACTGTTCAGATGTCTTTTAAATGCTGCTGTTGTATCTGTCTCAACAACCTCCTCTGGAAGCTAATTCCACATACTCACCCACCCTGTGTGAAGAGGTTGCCCCACAGGTTCCTATTAAATCTTTCCTCTTTCATAAACACATGTCCTCTGGTTCTCGATTCCGCTACCCTGGGTAAAAGACTGTGCAGTCACCCTAAGAGTTCCCCTCGTTAACCTATACAGTGAGATCACCAGTAGTCACAAAATGCTGGAGTAACTCAGCGGGTCAGGCAGCATCTCTGGAGAGAAGGAATTGGCGACGTTTCGGGTCGAGACCCTTCTTCAGACTGGAGGGGAACGAAGGTGAGGCCTCTGCTGAGGACAGACCGTTCCGTATCAGAAAGGGGGAGGTCGGGGGGGGGGGGGTTTGAACACACGGCAAGGATGGGGGTTGGGGTCGGAGGAAGGCTGGAGAATGGAAGGAGGCCCAGGTGATGTCTGTTGGGGGAGTGGGTGTTCAGAGAGGAGGGGGGCATGGGGACTATTGTATGGGTGGGGAGTAGCTGGGGGTCACCTGGCTAAAAGGGGAAGGGGAATGAGATCACCCATCAGCCTCCTGTGCTCCAAGGAATAGAGTCCGGGCCTACTCAACCTCTCCCTGTAGCTCAGGCCCTCGGGTCCTGGCAACATCCTCGTAAATCTTTCCTGCGCGTGATATGTGATGGAAGACAAATGACTCTACAAACTGTACCTGCAAGGGGTGACATGTGCCGTATTTTAGATCTGATGCACTGTCAACACTTGCAGTCCCAGATGGACTTTAGGTCTCTCCATTCCCCACAGGGAACCCAGACCCTTTAGATGAGGACCTTTTCACACCACTGTGATCATTCTGCATTTACCCCACCACTTGCTGTTTAGCCCAGAGTTCTTGTCCATAAGTGCTAGGAGCAGGATTAGGCCATTCGGCCCATCAAGTCTCCTCCACCATCCAATCATGGCTGATCTATCTTTCCCTCTCAACCCCATTCTCCTGCCTTCTCCCCATAACCCCTGATACCAGTAGTAATCAAGAATCTATCTATCTACTCTGCCTTAAAAAGATCCATTGACTTGGCCTCCACAGCTGTCTGCGACAATGAATTCCTCAGATTCATCACCCTCTGACTAAAGAAATTCCTCCTCATCTCCTTTCCAAAGATACGTACCCACTAATCAAGAATCTGTCAATCTCAGCTTTAAAAATACCCACTGACTTGGCCTCCACAGCCTTCTGTGGCAATGAATTCCTCAGATTCATCACCCTTTGACTGAAGAAATTCCCCTCATCTCCTGGTATCTCCTCATATTCTGTGGCTGTGCCCTCTCGTCCTCCAAACTATTGGAAACATCCTCTCCACATACACTCTATCCAGGCCTCTCACTATTCGGGCAGTTAAGGGCAGCTTTGTACAGTGTGGACTTAACATCAGAAAGTAGAAAACTGTACATCCTTCAGCTGAAAGGGTGAACATTTCTTATTCATTAAAAGGGAGTTTTCCAAACTTACCCTTGACCGATCTTTTCGAACCTGGTGTACTTCTTTTTGGGGTCACCCACACTTACTATGCTTCCTGAAAGAAAAGATTACAGGAAATATGAATGAAATTAGGCTCATGATATTGTAAGACCTCTTCATTGTGACGATTTGTACGTCAGCTGATTTCACTCTCTTGACATTGGACTTTGGAGAAACAGAGCGGAAACAGGCCCTTCGGCCCATCGAGTCCGCGCCGACCAAAGATCACCCCGTACACTGGCACTGCCCTGCACGCTCGGGACAATTTACTATTTTCCAGAAGCCAATTAACCTGCAAACCTGCACGTCTATGGAGTGTGGGAGGAAACCAGAGCTCCTGGAGAAAACCCACGCAGGTCACGGGGAGAACGTACAAACTCCGTACAGACAGCACCCGTAGTCAGGATTGAACCCGGGTCTCTGCCGGTGTACCACAGCAACTCTACCGCTGTTGAAATAAAAAATCTAAAATATGTTTAGTTCAGTCTATAGTCACGTGTACCGAGGTACAGTGAAAAGCTTTTGTTGCGTGCTAACCAGTCAGCGGAAAGATAATATATGATTACCATCGAGCATTTACAGTGTAGATACATGATGAGGGAATAATGTTTAGTGCAAGGTAAAGCCAGCAAAGTCTGATCAAGGATAGTCTGAGGGTCACCAATGAGGTAGATAGTAGTTCAGGACTGCTCTCTGGTTGTGGTAGGATGATTCAGTTGCCTGATAACAGCTGGGAAGAAACTGTCCCTGAATCAGGAGTCGTGCGTTTTCACGCCTATGTTCCTCTTGAGTCAACAGGGTTTACGTTTAAATACGTACTTAATTTTTCGAGGATTTCTTCGTCCGTCATCTTGGACTTCTTCCTCTGCTTGTCGGTGTTTCTGCAGAGCTGGCTGTTGAGGCCGCTCACGTTCTCAGGCGGCGTTGTTACCGGAGACGTCGTCACGTCCTTGACGGGCGCCACGGGAATGCTGGGCTCAATCACCGATCGGGTAAAAATCTAGAGAGGGAACAGGTACATGGATAGGACAAGTTTGCAGGGATGCGGACCAAACGCAGGCGGGTGGGACTAGTGTAGCTGGGACATTGTTGGCCGGTGTGGGCCAGTTTCCACACTGCGTCACTCTATAACTACATGAACAGGATCAGTCAGAACCAGACGCTCGTAAGTACCAGGAGCAGAATTAGGCCCTTCGGCCCATCTAGTCGACCGACTTGACCTGCTGAGTTACTCCGACATTTGTAATTCTTCAGGGAATGGAAGGATATGGATGATATGGAGGCAGATGAGAGTTAGCCGAGTTCCTGTCCTGTAACGTACGAACTTATATACACCCGATACACCAATGATATATAATGTGGTATCATGTATGGAATAGACAATGTGGGACGTATGACCTGCTTCTGAGCTACGCTGTTCTATGTTATATTTTATCAGTGTATAGGGTGTCTATAAGTTCATAAGTTATAGGAGCAGAATTAGGCCATTTGGCCATTCAAGTCTACTCCGCCATTCAATCATGGCCGATCTATCTCTCCCTCTCAACCAAAGATCTTAGAGGGGAGCTCTCAACCCCATTCCCCTCCTTCTCCCCATAACCCCGACACCCGTACTAATCAAGAATTTGTCAATCTCTGCTTTAAAAATACCCAATGACGGCCTCCGCAGGTGTCTGTGGCAAAGAATTCCACAGATTCACCACCCTCTGACTAAAGAAATTAATTCTCATCTCCTTTCGAAAGGTACGACCATTTATTCTGAGGCTGTGCCCTCTGGTCCTAGATTCTCCTAAATATCCTCTCCACATCCACTCTATTCAAGCCTTTCACTATTCGGTAAGTTTCAATGGGGCATAAGGCCATAAGGAATAGGAATAGAATTAGGCCATTCGGCCCATCAAGTCTACTCCGCCATTCAATCATGGCTGATCTATCTCTCCCTCCTAACCCCATTCTCCTGCCTTCTCCCCGTAACCTCTGACACCTGTACTAATCAAGAAATCATGAGGTCCCCCACTCATCCTTCTAAAATCCAGCGAGTACAGGCCCAGTGCCGTCAAACGCTCATCATATGCTAACCCACTCATTCCTGGAATCATCTCAAGAGCCAGCGCACCCGTACTCAGATAAGGGGCTCACAATACTCCAAATGCAGTCTGACCAGCACCTGGGGTCAAGGAAAGTGCGTTCACGTCGCGGCCCTGTCTCCACCAATCTATCCACCACCACGCACAAGAAGCACAAGACAAGACAGACACCATTGTGTGCAGATGCCGAGAAGAGTGTTCAGCTCTGGCCAAACAGCTTCTAATCCTGTGTGCGGACTCGATAAGAAGACCAGCACCTTATAAAGCCTCAGCGTTACATGACTATGTTTATATTCTAGTCCTCTCAAACTAAATGCTAACATTGCGTTTGCCTTCCTTTACTATCAATGCTGCTTGGTTTGGTGTTCAAAGGCCTGTGAACAAGTTGACAAGGAGTGCCGGCGAAGGTCATGGTGGTACCAGGTCGCCGAAAAACCAGCGACAACCTACGTCATCCTGGCGACAACCTACGACAGCGCCCAGGTCAGGAGAAGTCAAGCTACGCTCATTGGCGTCAAACCCACTGTCGCCGAAAATTCTTCAACATGTTGAAAATTCAGCGGCAACCGGAAAAACGCTACGACTTTTTGCGCGACTGAGGAGACGACTCCCGGCGACCACCGGCGAACATGTGGCGACAAACTAGTCGTCTGTAATCGCCTAAAAAATCACCTAAGTGGGACAGGCTCATGAGAATGACATTGTTCCATTGAGGGCAAACATGCTGATTAAACACTCCTTTTAGTTTATATCAGGAGGAACTGCAGATGCTGATTTAAGTCAGAGATAGACATAAAAAGCTGGAGTAACTCAATGGGTCAGGCAGCATCTGTGGACAGAAGGAATTGGTGACCTTTTGGGTCAAGATGCTTCTTCGAGACTCATTTCTTTTAGTTTAGTTTGGAGATACACTGTTGAAACAGGCTCTTGGCCCACGGAGTCTACACCGACCAGCGATCCCCGCACACTTGCATTATCCTAAACACTGGGGACAATTTACAATTTTTACCCAAGCCAATTAACCTGCAAACCTGTACGGCTTTGGAATGTGGGAAGAAATCAGAGCACCGATTGAAACATATAAGATTATTAAGGGTTTGGACGCGCTAGAGGCAGGAAACATGTTCCCGATGTTGGGGGAGTCCAGAAGCAGGGGCCACAGTTTAAGAATAAGGGGTTGGCCATTTAGAACGGAGACGAGGAAAAGCTTTTTCACCCAGAGGGTTGTGAATCTGTGGAATTGGCAGAAGGCAGTGGAGGCCAATTCTCTGGATGCCTTCAAAAGAGGGTAAGATACTCTTAAAGATCGCGGAGTCAAGGGATATGGGGAGAAGGCAGGAACGGGGTACTGATTGTGGATGATCAGCCATGATCACATTGAATGGCGGGGCTGGCTCGAAGGGCCGAATGGTCTACTCCTGCACCTATTGTCTATTGTCACCCGGAAAAAAACCCATGAGGTCACAGGGAGAACGTACAAACTCCGTACAGACAGCGCCCGTAGCCAGTATTGAACCCGGGTCTCTGGCGCCGTGAGGCAGCGACTCTACCACTGCGTCACCTGGTCCACGGGTACAGAAGCACTGGTCATGAGGGCCGATCTGCACTCACCGACTTTGTGTGTTCAGGCCGAGGAGCGATCACAGGTGGGGGAATATTGTCCTCATCTTCATCATCGTCCTCTACCACTGGTGGTATGACTGGTGGCTCAGACGCTATCTTTGTGTTCTGCAATAAACAGGAGAGGCATTACATCTCTGCTTCCAAATCCGGGTCGCAGAGCCATAGGGCCATACAGCATGGAAACAGGCCCTTCATCCCAACTTGCCCACACCGACCAACGGTCCCCGTCTACACAAGTCCCACCTGCCCGCGCTTGGCCCGTAACTCTTCACACCTACTCTATCCATGTACCTGTCTAAATGTCTCTTAAATGTTCTGATAGTAGTTTAGTTTAGAGATACAGTGGAAACAGGCCCTTCAGCCCAATTATGCCACAGAGACTAGCGATCAACTGTACACTAGTTTTATCCCACACACCCAGGTCAATTTACAGAAGCATATTAACCTACAAACCTGCACGACTTTGGGATGTGGGAGGAAACTGGAGCGCCCTGAGAAAAACCCACGCAGGTCACGGGGAGAACGTACAAACTCAATAAGGACAGCACCCATGGTCAGGATCGAACTCAGGTCTCTGGTGCCTTAGACAGCAACACTACCGCTGAGCCGCCACAGAGTCTTTGAGTCAAACAGGCCCTTCAGCCCAACCTGCCCATGCTGACCAACATGTCCCATCTACACTCGTTGCACCAGCCTGCATTTGGCCCATATCCCTCTAAACCTATCCTATCCATGTACCTGTCCAAATGTCTCTCAAGCATTGTGATAGTACCTGCCTCAACTACATGCCCCGGCATCCCGTTCCATACCCCCACCAGCCTTTTTGTGAAAAGGTTGCACCTCAGGTCCCTATTAAATCTTCCCACCCTCACCTTAAATGCATGTCCTCTGATCATCTTACAATCTAGACAGCAACATCATCAAAATGCCCTTAATCAAAGTGAACGGCAGATGCTGGTTTACCAAGGAAAGACAAAATCCCGGAGGATTGAACCAGAAGACATAGGAGCAGAATTAGGCCATTCGGCCCATCGAGTCTCCTCCACCATTCACGTTTCACCTCTCAACCCCATTCTTCTGCCTTATTCCAGGAAGGGTTCTTGACTCAAAATGTCACCTGTCCTTTTCCTCCATAGATGCTGCCTGACCCGCTGAGTAACTCCAGCACTCTCTCCTTGTCAAAATCTCCAGGCTTTGTCCGGCCCCTCTTCTCTTCCAGCCTCCCTCCCCCCCCACCACAATCAGTCCGAAGAAGGGTCCCGACCTGAAATGTCACCTGAACGTGTGCTCCAGAGATGTCGCCTGGCTCACTGAGTTACTCCAGCATTTTGTGTCAAGAATAGACATTCTTGCTATTGAGGGGGTGCAGTGTAGGTTCACCAGGTTAATTCCCGGGATGGGGGGACTGACATGTGATGAAAGAATGGAGCGGCTGGGCTTGTATTCACTGGAATTTAGAAGGATGAGGGGGATCTGATAGAAACATTTAAAATTCTTAAGGGATTGGGCAGGCTTGATGCAGGAAAAATATTCCCGATGTTGGGGGAGTCCAGAACCAGGGGGTCACACAGTTTAAGAATAACGGGTAGGCCATTTGGGACTGAGATGAGGAAAAACTTTTTCAGCCAGAGAGTTGTGAATCTGTGGAATTCTCTGCCACAGAAGGCAGTGGAGGCCGATTCACTAGATGTTTTCAAGAGAGAGTTAGATAGAGCTGTTAGGGTAACGGAATCAAGGGATATGGGGAGAAAGCAGGAACGGGGTACTGATTTTGGATGATCAGCCATAATCATATTGAATGGTGGTGCTGGCTGAAAGGGCTGAATGGCCTACTCCTGCACCTATTTTCTATGTTTCTATGCGTACTTCATTGCTTTTCTCTTCCCTTTTTTCACAGTTTTACCAAAGGGGCTTCGACCCAAAACATGTTCATAAGTGATAGGAGCAGAAGTAGGCCAGTCGTCCCATCAGGTCCATTCCGTCATTCAATCGTGGCTGATCTATCTCTCCCTCTCAACCCCATTCTCCTACCTTCTCCCCATAACCCCTGACACCTGTACTAATCAAGAATCTACCTTTCACTACCTTAAGCCTATCCATTGACTTGGCCTCCACAGCCTTTTGTGGCAAAGAATTCCACAGGTTCACCACCCTCTGATTAAAGAAATTCCTCCTCATCTTCCTGATGGAACATCCTTTAATTCTGAGGCTGTGACCTCTGGTCCTAAACTCTCCCACTAGTGGAAACATCCTCTCCACATCCACTCTATCCAAGCCTTTCACTATTCGGTAATACAGTAACTATCAACTCTTCACTGTTAAAGGGCCTGTCCCACTGGCGATTTTTTTCAGCGACTACCGGCGTCATTGACGGACGTATCAGGGTCGCCAAAAGATTTTGAATGTTTCAAAACCCATCGGCGAAAAACAAAAATGTTGCGACACTCGAGGAGACACCTCGTATCAATACGTCGTCACGCCGTGACTTTTTTGGTGACTCGATACGTCAGTCCATGATGCCGGCAGCCGCCAAAAAATAAATAAAAATCGGCAAGTGGGATTAACTCTGCCTTTCTTCCCCACAGCTGCTGCCTGACCCACTGAGTATTTCCAGCACTTTTCTGTTTATATTTTAGATTTCCAGCATCAGTGGTTGTGAATTAAAAAAAAATATCTAGAACTGATTTAGCGATCGGAAATGTTACTGGGAAAAGTCGGACGAGATGGGAAAAAGGGAGAGACCTAACATAGATACAGAGGGTTTCCGCTCAGTGAACAGAGACAGATTTAGAATTAAAAGGGCACATTGATTGGAATAGAACCAAAGATATAATTAAATGGCAAAGCTTAGCAGTTCCCATGGTGATCATGACACCAGCACTAACCAGGAGTCAGACAACTGTAACGTCCAGACTCAGGAACAGCTTTTTCCCTACTGCCATCAGGCTGTTAAACACCACAATCTCCAACTGGGCTCTGAACTACATAGACTTGGGGGCATTAGTTTTGTCTTCATGAGTGATAGAAGCAGAATTAGGCCATCCGGCCTATCAAGTCTACTCCGCCATTCAATCATGGCTGATCTATCTCTCCCTCCAAGCCCCATTGTCCTGCTTTCTCCCCATAACCGCTGACAGGTGGGTAGGTAGGTATGTGCGTGTATATGTGTGTGTGTACAGACTTTAGGCTTTAGAGAAACAGCACGGAATAGGCCCTTCGGCCCATTGAATCCCTGCCGACCAGAGGTCCCTGCACACTAGCACTATCCTACACACTAGGGACAATTTACAATTTTACAGAAGCCAATTAACCTACATGCCTGCATGTCTTTGGAGTGTGGGGGAAAACCGGAGCACCCGGAGAAAACCCACACAGGTCACAGGGAGGCCCTCATCCCATAATGTCCTGCCAAACGCAATACCAATCGCTTCCGACTGCACATGATCCATATCCTGACCATAACCATACTCCTATCCAAAAGCCTCTTAAACACCACTAAGACAGTTACCTCCACCATCACCCCTGGCAGCGTGTTCCAGGCACTCAGCATTCACCAAGGCAAGCACACCTCTGGTCTGCACCATGCCCATCTTCACGAATCCCACCTACCCACGTTTGGCCCATATCCCTCTAAACCTGCCCTATCCATGTACCTGTCCAAGTGCCTTTCAAATGCTGTTACAGTCCCTGCCTCAACTACACCCTCCGGCAGCTCGTTCCATTCACCCTCCACCCTCCAAGTGAAAAACATGCTGCTCAGCTTCCTATTAAATGTTGCCCCCCCCCCACCCTCATCTTAAACTTATGTCCTCTACGTTTGATTTCCCTACCCCTGGTTAGATAACTCTGTGCATTCATTGCCCTCATGATTGTATACACCTCTATAAGAGCATCGCACATCACCCTGTGCTTCGGAGAATAATGTCTTAACCTGTCGAAACCTTTGGTGTAGCTCAGTCCTTTGAGTCCAAGCAACATCCTCATAAAGGACACAATGTCCTGGAGTAACTCAGCGGTTCAGGCAGCATCTCAGCGGTTCAGGCAGCATCTCTGGAGAACATGGACAGGTGACGTTTCTGGCTGGGACCCTTCTTCAGATGATTTTTGGTGGGGGGGGGGTAAACTCCCCCTTTTCCCTTCTCCTCCTCCCCACCCCCCCCCCCCCCCCCTACAATCAGTCTAAAGAAGGTTTCAGACGCTGATCAATATACAAAGGGACACAAAACGCTGGAGTAACTCAGCGGGTCAGGCAGCATCCCTGGAGAACATGGACAGGTGACGTTTCGGGTCGAGACCCTTCTTCAGACTAAAGACAGAATGAGGAGGAATTCCCCACTTTCCACCGTTTGTTTTTGAGAGAACAGATACGTTTGTTCGCCTTTTGCCCGCTTTCATACTCACCAGAGCATTCCCTGCTATGTATCCATCAGCTGACTTATCTGAAAAGGTCAAAAATAAATTGCAAATGTAGATTTATACCAGAATTGGCATTTGTGTATAAAACCACACAGCCCGTGCTACACAAACATCCTTATTATCTCGAATAATATTCTGATTTGCAAAATCGCAATGAGAATTATGTTCATTAGTTATAGGAGCAGAATGAGGCCATTCGGCCCACAAAGTCCAATCATAAGCTTTGATACTGATGCAGTTAAGGATATAAGATCGCACGGCTTTAGAATTTGACTTTCTTCACCCTCAAGCTTTTATCAGTCAGGATGTTCGGGAATTTGATTTGATCTCAGATACTCACTTCACATGTTTTCATCGACTGGACTGGTGTTTGATTGTGGTGATAGCATACTGCACAGAGTCATATAGTGTGGAAACAGGCCCTTCGGCCCAACTTGCCTGCACTGACCAACATGTCCCATCCACACTTTTCCCACCTGCCTGCGTTTGGCCCATAACCCTCTCAACCTGACGTGTCCATGTACCCAGTCTAAATGTCGCAATAGTACCAGCCTCAACTACATCCTCTGGCAGCTCGTTCCATACACCCACCACCCGTTGCGAGAAAAGGTTACCCCTCAGATTCTTTATTAAATCTTTCTCCCCTTCACCTTAAACCTATGTCCTCTAGTTCTCGATTCCCGTACTCTGGGCAAGAGACTCTGTGCATCTACCCAATCTATTCCTCTCATGATTTTAGACACCTCTATAAAATCACCCCTCATCCTCCAGCGCCCCAAGGAATACAGTCCCAGCCTGCTCTACCTCGCCCTATGGCTCAGGTGCTCGAGTCCTGGCAACATCTTCGTAAATCTTCTCTGCTCCCTTTCCAGCTTGACAACATCTTTCCCATAACAAGGTGCCCTGAACTGAGCACAAAACTAACAGCAGCTTCACCAATGTCTTGTACAACTGCAACATGACCTCCCGACTTCTGAATGCTCTGACTGATGGCCAATGTGACAAAAGTCTTGTTGGCCACCCTGTCTATCTGTAATGCCACTTTCAATGAATTATGTACCTGCAGCCCTCGATCTCTCTGCTCCACCACACTCCCCAGAGCCCAACCGTTCACTGTGTAGGTGCCGCCCACATTAGTGCCCCCAAAAATGTAACTTGCCTCACATTTCTCTGTATTAAATTCCATCAATCATTCCTCAACCCACCTGGCCAAAATATCACGATCCTGCTGCAATGTTTGACAGCATACTGTGTTTAGTTTAGAGATACAGCATGGAAACAGGCCCTTCGGCCCACTGAGTCCATGCCAACCATCGACCACCCGTTCACACACCAGTTCTATGTTATCCCACTTCCACTCCCTACACACTAGGGGCAATTTACAGAGGGTCGATTAGCCCACAAACCCGCACGTCTCTGGGATGTGGGAGGAAACCGGAGCACCCAGAGGAAACCCACGCTGTCACAGGGAGGTCATAAGGTGTACGAGCAGAATTAGGCCATTCGGCCCATCAGGTCTACTCCACCATTCAATCATGGCTGATCTAACTCTCCCGCCCAACCCCATTCTCCTGCCTTCTCCCCATAACCCGCACTAATCAAGAATCTATCAATCTCTACCTTAAAAATATCCATTGACTTGACCTCCACAGCCGTCTGTGGCAAATAATTCCACAGATTCACCACCCTCTGACGAAATACATTTCTCCTCATCTCCTTCCTAAAAAAACATCCCTCAATTCTGAGGCTGTGACCTCTGGTCCTAGACTCTCCCACGAGTGGAAACATCCTCTCCACATCCACCCCATCCAAGCGGGAACGTGCAAACCCCACACAGGCAGCACCCAAGGTCTGGAACGAACTCGGGTCTCTAGCGCTGTGAGATAGCTGCTCCACCCACTGTGCCACCGTGCCGTACCTGTGTTCAGGTATTTTTAGCACACGCTGTGTGCAATATGGAGAAAGAATTTAATATTGGCTCCGAGCTTTGAGTAATGTAACCTTTAAACTACTGTTGAAAGTATATTATTGAAAACACAGAGCATTCTCTATTCTGATGGGGAATGGCTTTATACGGCCTCAGAGTCATGAGACTTCATTAAAGCACATGGTTTTGATTTTAGTTTCCGATTTACAAAGAGTTATAAAAAGACCAACTGAAATATAAGCCAGCAAGAGCTACTGTTTAAGTAGTCCCACACTACACAAGTTGCTGAATATCTTTCCCCTTCCTCCCCGTCCCCTTCCACTTACATTCCCTCCTCCGACTTCACATTTCACGCCTCCTTTAGCCTTATCTCACGCTCTTTGTCTTTTCATCTCTGGCCTTTGTCCAAACATCTGCCTCCACCCCTCCACCCCCCCCCCCCCCCTTCACCTGTATCCACCTATAACTTGCCAGGTTTTGTCTCAGACCCACTTCTCCCCCCAACTACAATGTCTGAAAAAGGGCCCCAACCTCATTACCCCTGTCGTTAGCACATCTTCTTATCTCTGCCTTAAATATATCCACTGACTTTACCTCCACAGCCTGCTGTGGCAAAGAATTCCACAGATTCACCACCCTCTGGCTAAAGAAATTCCTCCTCATCTCCTTCCTAAAGGAACGTTCTGAGGCTGTGACCTCTGGTCCTGGACTCTCCCGCTAGTGGAAACATCCTCTCCACATCCACCCTATCCAAGCCTTTCACTATTCTGTACGTTTCAATGAAGACCCCCTCATCCTTCTAAACCAGTGAGTACAGGCCCAGTGCCGTCAAATGCTCATCATATGTTAAAACTCATTAAAACCTCCTTTGACCTTAGTGTTGCTTGGCATCAAATTTTATTCAAGAAACTTGCTGTTTATCCAATAATCCCTGGAGCTCCCATTGATTAGTGTAGGAAGGAACTGCAGATGCTGGTTTAAACCGAAGATGGACACAAAACACTGGAGTGACTCAGTGGGACAGGCAGCATCTCTGGAGAGAAGGAATGGGTGATGCTTCGGGACGAGACCCTTCTTCAGACTCAGGGTCTCGACCCGAAACGTCACCCATTCCTTCCCTCCCGAGATGCTGCCTGTCCCCCTGAATTACTCCATTGGCAGAGAATTGATGATGTAGTCCAATGGACAAGTTTGGGGCGTGGAATGTACATTGAGCAGGTGAAGAAGACTCAAACATAATGTGAGCAAGCACTTGTACAAAATCTAAATGAGGGCAACTCCATCCGACAAAGCTGTTGACAAATGGAACGAGTAGAAACATTTAAAATGTGAGATTATCTGATTTTTGTCACAGAAGAGACTTTATTAGACGACAGGAAAATTGGTCTTTTACACCTCAGGCTCACAACAGAGTGATTGAACGAAATGAACAATAAGTAGATAGTTTGATCTAGGTTATGAAAACTGGGAGCCTTGTCGAAGAGACCGACAGGGTGGGTGTTTCTGAGAATGTGTTCATTCCTCCCTCTGCAGCTAACAAAAATCTTTGGCCATTTTCAAGCTGGCACTATCCTTGGGCAATGATCCCTACAAGATGACCATATAGAAATACAGCACGGAAACTGGCCCTTCGGCCCAACTTGCCCATGCAAACCTAGATGCCCCCTCTACATTAGTCTCACCTGCCTGCGTTTGACCCAAATCCCTCTAAACCTTTCCTTTTCATGTATGTTCCATAGAAACATAGAAAATAGGTGCAGGAGGAGGCCATTCGGCCCTTCGAGCCAGCACCGCCATTCATTGTGATCATGGCTGATCGTCCCCTATCAATAACCCGTGCCTGCCTTCTCCCCATATCCCCTGACTCCACTAGCCCCTAGAGCTCTATCTCTCTTAAATCCATCCAGTGATTTGGCCTCCACTGCCCTCTGTGGCAGGGAATTCCATAAATTCACAACTCTCTGGGTGAAAACGTTTTTTCTCACCTCAGTCCCCAGTGTCTTTTAAATGTTATTATAATACCTGCCTCAACTACCTCTTCCGGCAGCTCGTTCCAGATAACCGCCACCCTTTGTATGAAAAGGTTGCCCACCAGGTTCCTATTAAATCTGTCCCCACCCGTCCCCAACTAGTGTAGATGGGGCGTGTTGGTCGGTGGGAGCAAGTTGGGCCAAAGGGCCTGTTTCCACGCTGTATCATTCTGTGACTACATTCTCAGGTTGTTGCAGGCAGGAAACAATTTGCTAGCATTTATTTCTAAATGGCCATAATACAAAAACAGGGATGCAATGTCGAGGGTCTATAAAGCGCGGGTCAGGCTGCATCTGGAGTATTGTGAGCAGTTTTGGGCCCCACATCTAAGGAAGGATGTGCTGGCCCCAAAGAGGGTCCGGAGGAGGTTTACGAGAATGATCCCAGGAATGAGTGGGTTAACATATGATGAGCGTTTGACGGTGTTGGGACTATAGATCACCCATGACTGAATTGCGGAATAGACTTGATGGGCCGAATTGCCTAATTCTGCTCCTATCACTTATGTCCTCTTTAAACCTATGAGCTCTGGTTCATGGTCCCCCAACACTGGGTAAAAGATTCTGTGCAGTCACCCTATCTATCCCCCTAATGATTTAAAACACCTTTGTCACATCACCCCTCATCCTCCTGCGCTCCACAAAACAAAGTCCTAGCCTGCTCAACCTCTCCCTATATATCTCAGGCCCTCGAGTGCTGGCAACATCCTTGTAATATCTCTGGAAAATACACACTTCACGTCAGCATAAAACAAACGGTACGAGGGGCCAGATGAGGTAGTTGGGGCAGGTACTATGGCAACATTTCTGAATCATTTGGACAGGTACATGGATAGAGAGATATGGTCCAAACGGGGGCAGGTGGGACAAGTGTAGATGGGACATGTTGGCCGGTTTGGGCAAGTTGGGCCGAAGGGCCTGTTTCCACGCTGTATCACGTATCTATGGTTCTAGACTCTAGTTATTGCGTGCAGGAAACAAGGTTTGGGGATGAGTAGCATCTAGAGAGAGTTTGAGAGTACAACGCGCACTCCAAGATGGCCAGGAGGGAGAGAACATTGTCAACCATCTTCATTCATTCATCCCCCAACAGTCAAATGAAGGATTAATTGGCGACAGAATTGTTATAAACCAGCCAGAAAACACACGGAAACTCTTAAAAACTGCCACGTCATTTAAAGTTGGCCTTAAAATAAGAAAAATAGCATCGAGAAGTACAAATCTAGAACTCAAACAGATCGGGACAGTTTCTAGTCAGGGAAGCAAAGCGATGAACACAAAACAGAAAATGTGGTTTCCATTACACATTGGAGGTTGTAAATGCAGAGAAGTTTTGTCCTGCAAAAATTGGAAGTTCCGTCAACTGTGTTCCAGAATCGGATCTTGAGATCCAACTATATTGGAAGATCTCCTGGAGATAATTGATTAGATACATCTGAGCTTCACATTTGTGCATTTGAAATCTGATCAAGTTTAAGTTACATGGCAAGAAAGGACAAAGATGGAACTTAACCTGTTCACTGCCACCACCCCACCCTCCCAAGTATACTCATGTCATGGCCAATAGTTTTTTAGATACAGTTTTAGAGATACAGTGCGGAAACAGGCCCTTCGGCCCACCAAGTCCGCGTCGACCAGCGGTCTCCGCACATGAACACTGTCGTACATTAGGGACAATCTTTACACTGATGCCAAGCCAATTGACCCACAGACCTGTACGTCTTTGGAGTGTGGGAGGAAACCGGAGATCTCGGAGACAAACCCACGCAGGTCACGGGGAGAACGTACAGGCAAGCACCCATGGTCAGGATCGGACCCGGGACTCTGGCGCTGTGAGCGCGCCAACGTGCCGCGCTAAAAAAACAAACTTGACAGTGAACAGGTTAAACACAGGGGCAGAGAGATTGTCCAAGACAATGTGGGTGAATAACACATAGACCCTCCAAAGGTTACAATGGAATCCAACAATTTGATCCACACAGCTCCACGCCCAAGTACAGACTGCAAGGGAATCCAATGGACATGGCCTTTACTCAAACTGCAAGGGAATTCTATGCTCTTTGATATTGACCAAAACACACATGCACATGCAGTCTCCCCTACCTGCAACGCCAGCTGATGAATCACCTCCAACACCACAAAGACTAGCAACATTTTGGCGTACACATTGACCTTAATGGTTTCGGCCATGTGAGTGGGATGCAAACCAGGAATGTGCAGAGCAGACCCTTGATGCATTGTGTACAGGAAGGAACTGCAGATGCTGGTTTTGCACCCTGGACGGACACAAAATGCCGGAGTGACTCGGCAGGACAGGCAGCATCTCTGGATAGACGGAAAAGGGTGACCTTATGGGTCCGACGGGTACGTCACCCGTACCTTCTATCCAGAGACACTGCCCCATCCCGTTGAGTTGCTGCACCATTTTGTGCCCATTATGAAATATTTGTGCATAGAACTATCTGGCAGAATGCAAATACTGATCCTTCATATGTCGAGATCTTCTGTCCATCTGTAGCCATGGACAGAACTCTTTGTAACTATCTGAATAGATCTGAATTTAGATTTTATTCCCCCCCCAAATTCATTTTTTTTCTCCATCCAAATTAAAAACTTTGTGGAGTTTGTGCTTGGATCAGTCAGTATCAGGACTGTTCATTTGGCTCATCCCTAGAGATTCCCTTCTGTCTTTGTTGCCACACCCCCCACCCCTCCACTACCCTCTCCAAACTAGCTACTTGGCAAACTCAATTCAATGTCATAGGTTCAAAAGTCAGGCAACCAACCAGTTATATCTGTGCACTTGTAGTGCTTTAGAAGGGGTACCATCAGAGAATAGACTGCTGCAATAAAAGTCAAACGAAAAGTGATTGGAAATGAAAAATTACAGAAATTACAGAAGTCTCACACTAATATTTTTATCGATTACTTATTTCAATAAAGACATATAGAACGACTGAACGGGAACGGGAACACAGGAAAGGGACTGGGAATTTGATTTTAGTTAAAGGACTGCTTCTAAAATTTGTAATTAACACTGAAGCAATCAATCAGCTTAAACTGAACAATTAGATGGTGCCCAGCTCAGGCGACTACTGGCTTGCCGGCCATGGAAGCAAATCTACAATCACATATTACAATCGCTCCACACTCTTAAATATCTACTGCCACAGTAATATTTCTTGCTTTGACTATGATTACCTTGCACTGAACAGGTGTCAGGGGTTATGGGGAGAAGGCGGGAGAATGAGGGTTAGGAGAGAGAGAGATAGATCAGCCATGATTGAATGGCGGAGTAGACTTGATGGGCCGAATGGACAAATTCGGCTGCTATTCCTCATGAAAAACGTTATTCCCTTATCAAGTATCTCCACACTGTGAATGGCTCGATTGTAATTGTGGATTGTCTTTCTGCTGGATGGTTAGCACGCAACAAAAGCTTTATGCTGTACCTCGGGCACACCTGTTCTAATCCGTGGCAACACTGTTTTTTGTTTAAAGTGACACCACCTTCATCGAGATGCATTTAGCAAGTCTTTCATTCTGCAAGCAAATGATGCAAATAATGCAAATCATATCAAAATTGCCACAATGCCCCTCGATGCATGGCATCATTGTGGTGAAAGTGCAACATATCTTTTGCTGCTGCTCAGAGATTACCCTTCACATTTCTGCAATAGTTTAAACTTGATGGCAAATAAATCAGAGCTGATATACAACACCAAAATGCCTTCAATATTATTTGATAATCTAGACTTCTATAACAAAAGTCCCAAACACTATACATATCATTTTATGCTGCTGATCTAACACCTCTGTACTGCTCCATTTAGTACATTTTCATAAGCAATTAGGAGCAGGATTAGGCCATTCGGCCCATCAAGTCTACTCCGCCATTCAATCATGGCTGATATATCTTTCCCTCTCAACCCCATCCTCCTGCCTTCTCCCCGTAACCCCTGACACCCGCACTAATCAATCTCCCTCCATTTTACGCCAGGAACATCATTGTTCTATCTGGGACTTATGACAATAAAACTCTCTTGACGTCCCGACTTTCCCCAGACCCGACAAAAAGATCTGCTCGAAACATTTTGATAAAAACACCCAACAAATCTGGGAATCAGCAGGCGACAGCTAAATCTGATGATACCACGTGGACGAGGCTATGTATAAAATCTCTACTTATTGCAAGTAAACACTAGTGAGCAATTCTTAAAGTTCACTCTAGTCATCCACGTGAAAATAAAACTGCATGCACAAAAATTAATATTCGACGGAATAATTTCTCCATGACCTTCCTCAAGGGATTTGACTTCTAGCTGTTAATCTGAATAGGCTCCTATTATTATCACTTCAATCATTAGTTTCTTTCCAGCTGTTATCAGGCAACTGAACTATCCTAGCTCAACCAGAGAGCAGTCCTGAGCTTCTATCTACCTCACTGGTGACCCTCGTACTATCCTTGATCGGACTTTGCCTTGCACTAAACGTTATTCCCTCATCATTTGTCATATACACTGTGAATGGCTCGATTGTAATCAAGTATCGTCTTTCCGCTGACTGGTTAGCACGCAACAAAAGCTTTTCACTGTACCTCGGTACACGTGACAATAAACTAAACTAAACTGAGCTTTAGGTGAGAGACCAAGGTTCTTAAAGCCTTATTTTCTTTTTTTACCCTCTATTATAGAGTCTTACAGTGGGGGGGACAGAGGCCCTTTGGCCCAACTTGCCCACCACCAATGCCCTGTACATAATCTTTATATCCGTCGAAGGAATGCCTCATTGTACTATTAACTGACTTACTCTGAGCCTGCCACCACTTTATGCTGACATGTGGGCCATTTTGCAACTGAACACTTACGAAACAAAAGCAACAAGCACAGTCAGGAGGCTGTCTGCAAGGTGATGAAATAATGGTACCTGCACCCAAAGGTGCAGTTGAACACAGATGGGCTCCAGGTGCCATTCTAAAACAGAGCATGTCTATGGTGATGTTGGGCAACATGGAACTCGACCCGGCCTTTATATCTTTTTCCATTGCATGGAAGTCATTGCAAACCAAAAATAAAAAGATGTGCTTTTGTTTTAAATCGGGAAAGATTTGTAACAGGCAGTCGGTGCAAATAAACACAAAGACACAAAGAGCTGGAGTAACTCAGCGGGTCAGGCAGCGTCGCTGGAGAACATGCGATTATCCCGTCAATGGCCAAAGTCAACAACGCCCTTTGGGTCTATGCTTGAACGAGGTGTAAAGGTCGCAGATCTTTCAATGAAGTCGACACAAAAGGCTGGAGTAACTCAGCGGCTCGGACGGCATCTCCGGAGAAAAGGGGCAGGTGTTCGAGACCGGAAACGTGACCGGGACCTTCTCTCCAGAGGCGCTGCATGAACCGCAGCGTTGCTCCAGCTTTTTTTGTGTCTATCTTGGGTTTAAACCAGCATCTGCAGTCCCTTCCCACACAGATCTTTAAATGACACAGACTTGTACTGTTGAAGTGGCCTGGCAGCGTGACGCTTGGCAACACAAACACTTGATGCCACTGTGGGATGAAGGCGATACCCTCTCCTACTTCACTGTGTCTCTCTAATTCCTTCTGCAGCCTCGGTGGAACCTCAAAAAAAAGGAAGGGGTTGGTGGGGTGGGTGGGGTTCGAGGGGGGGAGGGGGGGGGGTGGGGAAAGAAACAAGCGGAAGAAGTGGAGTGATGGCAGCACTCTTAAATACCTCTGACTGGTTGGTACAAGAGTGGTACATGGTGAGGCCTGGGATCAGAATGTAAATCTCACCACCGCAGCAAAGGGACAGAGAGAAGAAAAAAACACAGTAACAATTACAGAATAACAGCGGCTGAAACTATTGTGTTCACTAACTTTAGCAGAAATGGCAATTGCAAGAATCAAGTAGCTTACATTCATATATCTACTTTCAAATTTACCCAGACTGGACTTTCGGAGCCAAGGTTTAGTTTGGTTTAGAGATACGCCGCAGAAACAGGCCCTTCGGCCCACCGAGCCCGTGCCGACCGGCGATCCCCGCACTCTAACGCTATCCTGCGCACACCAGGGACAATTCACTATATTTTTCTTTAACAGAAGCCAATTAACCTACGTCTTTGAAGTGTGGGAGGAAACCCAAGCAGGTCACGGGGAGAACGTACAAAACAGCACCCACAGTCAGGATTGAACCCGGGTCTCCGGCGCTGTATGGCAGCAACTCTACCGCTGCACCACTGTGCCGCCCCATACTGACCATCAATGACCCGTCCACACAAGTTCTATGTTATCCCCACTATCCCATCCACTCCCAACATGCTCGGGGTAATTTACGCAGGCCAATTTAACCTACAAACCCCCACATCTTTGGGATGTGGGAGGAAACCAGAGCACCCGGAGGAAACCCACGTGGTCCAGGGATGGAAGGAGGAAATCTTTTGAGTTCACCAATTTCAGCAGAAATGCAATTGCAAGGTTGAGGTAGATTACATTCATGTCCACGTCCGTAAAACTCAACCCAGGCTGGAGCTCCAAGGATAAGAAAATTGAGGCAGTGGCCTAGGGATGGAAGGTGTCTTGATGGTCTTTATCCAGTTTATAGGAGCTCAGGGCTGAAGATGCAGTTGTAACGATAGGTAACGCTAACTAAATGACTCGGTACCTTGTACGTAGAAATGAATCTCACTGTACCTAGATACACGCGACTTTAAAGTACCATTGATTATGAGATTGGACAGGGTCTACTCTATATGCATGCTTTGGGGAATACAGCATCACAGATCCTCAGGTCATAAGTGATAGGAGAAGAATTAGGCCATTTGGCCCATCAATTCCACTCCACCATTCAATCATGGCTGATCTATCTCTCCCTCCTAACCCCATTCTCCTGTCTTCTCCCCATAATTCCTGTCACCCGTACTAATCAAGTATCTATCTATCTCTGCCTTAAAAATATCCATTGACTTGGCCTCCACAGCCTTCTGCAGCAAAGAATTCCACCGATTCACCACCCTCTGACTGAAGAAATTCCTGCCTCATCCCCTTTCTGAAGGATCATCCTTTTATTCTGAGGCTGTGACCTCTGGTCCTAAACTCTCCCACTAGTGGAAACATCCTCTCCACATCCACTCTATCCAGGCCTTTCACTATTTGGCAAGTTTCACTGAGGGGACCCCTCATCCTTCTAAACTCCAGCGAGTAGTGTACCAAGATATACGTGACTTTAATGTCCCACTGATAAAGTCCCACTGATTATGTGATGGGTCTGGGTCTATTCTGTATCGGGGAATTCAGCCTCTCAAATGGACACGCTGACACGATTGTAATCATGTATAGTCTTTCCGCTGACTGGTTGGCAGGCAACAAAAAAGCTTTTCACTGTACCTCAGCACACGTGGCAATAAACTCAACTCAAACTCAAAAATAACCTCAATAAACTAAATTCATGGTGGAGGAATTGTAACAGAGGGCAGGGGGAACACACCATAGGATAGGAACAGAATGAGGCCATTTGGCCCATTGAGTCTTCTCCGCCATTCAACCAAGGCTGATCTATCTCTCCCTCTCAACCCCATTCTCCTACCTTCTCCATGGGAGGTTATGTTAGGAAGATTTTTGGTTGATTGAAGAACTGAAAATGTGTTCATAAACACTAGAATTCTGTCACCCTAAAAAAAAAATGGCTCTCCAGTGTCTAAAGTCGAAATATCTTTTGACTCACCCCAGACGAAAGGACAGAATATCCCTTAGAAAATCTCGCCTTCAATTGTTTAATTCATAGAGTCATACAGCATGCAAACAGGCCCTACTTGCCCACGCCGGCCAACATGCCCCATCTACACTAGTCCCACCTGCCAGCATTTGGCTCATCATATCACTCTAAACCTGCCACATCCATGTATCTGTCCAACTGGTTCTTACACGTTGCGATAGCACCTGCCTCAACTAACTTCTCCACAGCTCATTCCATACCCCCACCACGCTTTGCGTGAAAAAGTTACCCCCCCAGGTTCTTATTAAACATTTTACCTTCTCACCTCAATCCTATGTCCTCTGGTTCTCGATTCCCCTACTCTGGGCAAGAGACTCTGTGCGTCTACCTGATCTATTCCTCTCAAGATCTTGTACACAAAAACTCCACCTCTATCTCCAACTGACTATCACTTACTACCTTCTACTACACTAATTGTGTTCATAATATAATGGGATCCCTATAT
This sequence comes from Amblyraja radiata, assembly GCF_010909765.2. Lineage (NCBI taxonomy): Eukaryota > Metazoa > Chordata > Chondrichthyes > Rajiformes > Rajidae > Amblyraja > Amblyraja radiata. The sequence goes on from NC_045967.1 coordinate 54,185,039, forward strand.
CTTGAGTGAACCATGTTTACCACAGGGACATGTTAATAAACGGCATGTAGCAGCAATAGATGAAGTCAATGAGAGAGAATAAACCTCTCTTGAGAACTGCTCACTAGGTACTTGTAAGGAATTGCTGACAATATGGCTAAATCCCTGCCTGTTCACAGAAGCCTGACTTAGACAATAGACAATAGACGATAGGTGCAGGAGTAGGCCATTCAGCCCTTCAGGCCAGCACCGCCATTCACTGTGATCATGGCTGATCATCCCCAATCAGTACCCCGTTCCTGCCTTCTCCCTATATCCCCTGACTCTGCTACCTTTTAAGAGTTAAGAGCTCCATCTAACTCTCTCTTGAAAGCATCCAGAGAACCGGCCTCCACTGCTCCCTCTGATTTTCTGGCACCTTTGGTTCCAGAGCCAATCTGGATTCTCCGTTTTGCCGGATCCACAGAGGCCACGGCCTTCGAGAGGAGTCCAAAGGTACCGGAATGTTCCGCCTAGGGGTCGAGACACGGGCCCGCAAAGTCGGCCTCGGAAGTCGGCCGTGGGAACGGACCTGCCGGAGTTCCAGAGACCCGACTGCGAGGGGGGGGGGGGCAAATTCCACCCGTCGATCAGCCGCGGAGGTCCCGATGAGGTCGAGATCGGCCGCTTCATCCGGCCTAGGCGACGCATCTTCGGGGTGACTTCCGGAAAGGTGGGGGGGGGGGGGGGGTCATTTTGTAAATGTTATCAGATTAAAGGAGGTGCCAAATCACCAGCTGCCGTAGAATCGGTGGTGGACCTGCCCTTGGTATTTGGATACCAGCCAAAGCCAAAACTAAGCTGCATTTGAAAGAACCCTCCTCGGGAAACCAATCAAGACAACCCTCCACTAATCTTCACTCATCAGTCGACTGTAAACCACAAAGAGCCTCACATGTTCTCCTCATCGCCCCACCTCCGTCTCCCTCCCTGATCTCTCCACCCTCATTTTCCCCTTCTCCCGATTTCCCCCCACCCCCACACTTCCTCATTCTCTACCTTCCTCTCCTGTTCTCTCGCTCCTCTCAACTCACACCCTCACAGCTCCTCTATTCTCCTTTGCCCTCCCATTCTTCATCTCCTCTTGCCTAATGTTTCCTCACCGCTCGCTCCTACAGCATTCCCGTCTCTTCCCCCGCTGTCTGTTCTCATCTCTTCCCTCATTCTCCCACCCTCCCCCCCTCCCAATTAATCCTTCTTTTTCTTGGTTATATCCTTAGTCAATAAATGATGTCATAAGTATTGGGAGCAGAATTAGGCCATTCGGCCCATCAAGTCTACTCCGCTATTCAATCATGGCTGATCTATCTCTCCCTCCTAACCCCATCTCCTGCCTTCTCCCCATAACCCCTGATACCTGTACTAATCAAGAATCTATCTATCTCTGCCTTAAATATATCCACTGACGTGGCCTCCACAGCCTTCTGTGGCAATGAATTCCACAGATTCACCGCCCTCTGACTAAAGATATTCCTTTTCATCTACTTCCTAAAAGAAGGTCCTTCAATTCTGAGGCTATGACTTCTAGTCCTAGACTCTCCCACTAGTGGAAACATCCTCTCCACATCCACTCTATCCAAGCCTTTCACTATTCGCAACATTTCCATGAGGTCCCCCTCATGCTTCTAAACTCCAGTGAGTACAGGCCCAGTGCTGTTGAACGTTCATTATAAGTTAACCCACTCATTCCTGGGATCATTCTTGTAAACCTCCTCTGGACCCTCTCCAGAGCCAGCACATCCTTCCTCAGATATGGGGCCCAAAATTGCCCACAATAACAAAAATGCTCCTTATTGTGTCACAGAATTACTTCCCTGTATTCTATCCCTCTTGAAATAAATGCTAGCATAGCGTTTGCCTTCTTTACCACCGATACGACTTGCAGATTAATTTTCTGGAATCCTGCACCAGCACTCCCAAGTCCTCCGATTTCTTGATTCTCTCCCCAATTAGAAAATAGTCTATGCCTTTATTCCTACTAACCAAATGCATGGCTCCACACTTTGCTACACTATATTCCATCTGCCACTTCTCTGCCCACTCTCCCAGCCTGTGCGTGTCCTTCTGCAGAGCCCCTGCTTTCTCTACCCTACCTGCCCCCCCCCACCTATTTTCGTATCATCCCCGAACTTTGCCACAGAGCCTTCAATCCCCTCGTCCAAATCGTTAATATACAACGTGAAGAGTAGCGGCCCCAGCACCGACTTTTGCGGAATTCCGCTAGTCACTGGCAGCCAACCTGAAAAATCCCCCTTCATTGCCACTCTTTGCATTCTGCTATTCAGCCAACCTGCTATCCATGCTAGTATCTGCCCTTTGATACCGTGGGCTCTCATCGCCCTTAGCAGCCTCACGTGCGGCACCTTCTCAAAGGCCTTCTGAAAATCTAAGTTATCAACATCCGCTGACTCTCCTTCGTCTGTTCTGCTATTTTACTTCTTCAAAGAATTCCAACAGATTTGTCCACGAACCCTTTTATCTTATTCTCACCATGCCTTGTTCTCCTCCTGGTCACTAATTCCTTCACCCTGTCACCCTCTCCCCACCCCTTTACCCGAAACGCCTCTCTTCCACCCTTGAAGGTCGACACAAAATGCTGGAGTAACTCAGCGGGTCAGGCAGCGTCTCTGGAGAGAAGGAATGGGTGACGATTCGGTTCGAGACCCTTCTTCAGACTGTTCAGGTCTTAAAGGTCTTCCCACCCTTGACCTCGCCTCCTCTGCCCTTCCATAGAACCCATTTCTTCCTTGGTCCTATTCACTACCCTTCCATTGACTAAGAAAGTCCCTGGGCTTTGAGTTCATTTGTGAGACATTTTGAATGAACCGGATTTATAAAAAAATGTCCACAAAATAAATGTATTCTTATTTGGTACTTTTCTAGAGAACAGCTTACAGATGGATAAAAATTGTCCTTAGTTGCTTGCATTAAAAGTTCATTCCCTTCCTACTCAACATGTGGTAATCAGTTCTATTGAAGTTTATACACATGAGGTAGAGTACAACATTCATATATAACTAACTACACTGTATCATTTAGACTAGTTTAGTCATGTCATAAGTGCTAGGTACAGAATTAGGCCATTCAGTCATGGCTGATCTATCTCTCCCTCATAACCCCATTCTCTTGCCTTCCCCTCCCCATAACCTCTGACACCCGTACTAATCAAGAATCTATCTATCTCTGCCTTAAAAATATCCATTGACTTGGCCTCCACAGCTTTCTGAGGCAAAAAATTCCACAGATTCACCAAACTCTGACGAAAGAAATTCCCCCTCATCTCCTTCCTAAAGGAACGTCCTTTAATTCTGAGGCTATGACCTCTGGTCCTAGACTCTCCCACTAGTGAAAACATCTAATAGTTTAGAGATACAGCATCGATACAGGCCCTTCGGCCCACGTGACCAAAAATCCCCCTGTACACTAGTTCTATCCCAGACTCCAGGGACAATTTACATAGACCAATTCACCTGCACATCCTGGGATTGTGCAGGAAAACCCGGAGAAAACCCACGCAGTCACAAGGAGAACATAGAAACATAGACAATAGGTACAGGAGTAGCCCATTCGACCCTTTGAGCCAGCACCGCCATGCAATATGAACATGGCTGATCATCCTAAATCAGTCCCCCCTTCCTGCTTTTTCCCCATATCCCTTGATTCCGTTAGCCCTAAGAGCTAAATCTAACTCTCTCTCGAATACATCCAGTGAATTGGCCTCCACTGCCTTCTGTGGCAGAGAATCCCACAGATTCACAACTCTCTGGATTAAAACATTTTTCCTCATCTCACTCCTAAATGACCGACCCCTCATTCTTTAAACTGTGACCCCTGGTTCTGGACTCCCCCAGCATCAGAACCATTTTTCCTGCATCTATCCTGTCCAATCCCTTAAGAATTGTATATGTTTCTATAAGTTCCCATCTCATCCTTCTAAATCCCAGTGAAGATTAGCCCAGTCGACCCATTCTTTACAATTCTGTGCAAACTCCGCACAGACAGCACCCGTAGTCAGGATCGAACCCGGGTCCCTGGCGTGGTAAAGGCAGCAACTCTACCGCTGCGCCACCGTGCCGCCCGCTATATACAGTGTACGCGATAGGGGATGAATTTCTAACCCTTTGCACCGAGTCTAATTTTGCAAATCATTACAGATTTAAAGGAGGTGATTTATTTAATATCAGCACCACACTGCCTTCCCACTACAACTAAACTTAACATTACGGCCACTGAACTGGCAAACAAAGTGCGCATCTGATGGCTTACAGTGGGAAACTGCGATAGTTTAAACAGGCTCAGTGTAAAAACAACATGTAATTAATACTTGACCATGGTTTTCAATCTTAAAGTTCTGTGGGCGTTTGAAAGACGTGGAGTCAAAATCTGGGCCTGTGTTTGACCCGAGCCTGAGCATCTTTGCACAACAGAGATTGCAAGTCCTTACCTCCAGAGGTGAAGCTCATGTATTTCTGATTGTTCACCGTCTCTTTGGAATCGTAGAACTTCAGGACATCCAGGACAGCCTGCGGGTTTTTCTTCTGCTCCAGTTTTGTGATGTTGGACGTCTGCAGAAGTCTGGCCCATTGCTCGGGAATACCCTGGTGGGAAGGCAACATAAAAACGCATTGAAACCGCCGACTGTCCACAGACGCGCCATAGAGAGCTGCGGGCACGGTGGCGCAGCGGTAGAGTTGCTGCCTCACAGCGCCAGAGACCCCGGTTCGATCCTGACTACGGGCGTGGAGTTTGCGCATCCTCCCCGTGACCGCGTGGGTTTCCTCCGGGTGCTCCGGTTTCAATAGACAATAGGTGCAGGAGGAGGCCATTCGGCCCTTCGAGCCAGCGCCGCCATTCAATGTGATCATGGCTGATCATCGCCATCCCCAGTACCCCGTTCCTGCCTTCTCCCCCATATCCCCTGACCTCGTTATTTTTAAGAGCCCTATCTAGCTCTCTCTTGAAAGCGTCCAGAGAACCGGCCTCCACCGCCCTCTGAGGCAAAGAATTCCACAGACTCACAACTCTCTGTGAGAAAAAGTGTTTCCTCGTCTCCATTCTAAATGGCTTACCTCTTATTCTTAAACTGTGGCCCCTGGTTCTGGACTCCCCCAACATCGGGAACATGTTTCCTGCCTCTAGCGTGTCCAAACCCTTAACAATCTTATATGTTTCAATAAGATACCCTCTCATCCTTCTAAACTCCAGTATGTACAAGCCCAGCTGCTCCATTCTCTCAGCATATGACAGTCCCGCCATCCCAGGAATTAACCTTGTAAACCTAGGCTGCACTCCCTCAATTGCAAGAATGTCTTTCATCAAATTAGGGGACCAAAACTGCACACAATACTCCAGGTGTGGTCTCACTAGGGCTCTGTACAACTGCAGAAGGACCTCTTTGCTCCTATACTCAACTCCTCTTGTTATAAAGGCCAACATGCCATTCGCTTTCTTCACTGCCTGCTGTACCTGCATGCTTACTTTCATAGACTGATGAATAAGGACCCCCAGATCCTGTTGTATTTCCCCTTTTCCCAACTTGACGCCATTTAGATAGCAATCTGCCTTCCTGTTTTTGCTACCAAAGTGGATCACCTCACGTTTATCCACATTAAACTTCATCTGCCGTGCATCTGCCCACTCCCCCAACCTGTCCAAGTCACCCTGCATTCTCATAGCATCCTCCTCACAGTTCACACTGCCACCCAGCTTTGTGTCATCAGCAAATTTCCTCCCACACCCCGGGTTCGTAGGTCAATTGGCCCTCTAAATTTGGCCAAATTGTGGGGAAAGGATGGGAAAGTGGGATGACATAGAACTAGTAAGAACGGGTGATCGACGGTCAGCGTGGACTCGGTGGGCCGAAGGTTCTGCTTCCATTGTGTATCTTTCAATCGATCAAAGAAAATCTGGAGATAGCTCAGATGAACGATAGTGAAGTATGATACCTGGAAGCTCAACACGGGCAGAAGCATCTGCAATCTCCCACCCAAACCACTTGTGGTGTCTTAACCCACTTCTCTCTCTCCTCTTCAAATCCTCTTCAGGAAACAAGAACTCTATTTCTTGGAGCGCAGAAGGACGACGTGATCTTATAGAGGTGTACAAAATCACAAGAGGAATTGATCGGGTAGATGCAGAGTCTCTTGCCCAGAGCAGGGTAATCGAGGACCAGAGGGAATAGATTTAAGGTGAGGGGGAAAAAATTTAATAGGAACTCGAGAGGTAATTTTTTGCACACAAAGGGTGGTGGGTGTATGGAACGAGCTGCTGGAAGAGGTAGTTGAGGCTGGGATTAGACAGGAACATTCTTGCTATTGAGGGAGTGCAGCGTAGGTTCACAAGGTTAACTCCTCTGGATGGCGGAACTGTCATATGCTGGGAGAATGGAGCAGCTGGGCTTGTATACTCTGGAGTTTAGAAGGATGAGAGGATATCTCATTGAATCATTGAATCACATAAGATTGTTAAGGGTTTGGACACGCTAGAGGCAGGAAACATGTTCCCGATGTTGGGGGAGTCCAGAACCAGGGGACACAGTTTAAGAATAAGGGGTAAGCCATTTAGAACGGTGACGAGGAAACACTTTTTCTCACAGAGAGTGGTGAGTCTGTGGAATTCTCTGCGGTTCTCTGCAGGTTCTCTGGATGCTTTCAAGAGAGAGCTAGATAGGGCTTTTAAAAATAGCGGAGTCAGGGGATATGGGGAGAAGGCAGGAACGGGGATGATCAGCCATGATCATATTGAATGGCGGTGTTGGCACGAAGGGCCGAATGGCCTACTACTGCACCTATTGTCTATTGGATTAGGACAGGTTTAGAGGGGTATGAGCCAGCGAAGATGGGGCGTGTTGGTCGGCGTGGGCAAGTTGGGCCGATGGGCCTGTTTCCATGCTGTATGACTCGATGACTCCACAACCTTCCTTTGCAATGACTTCTTGAAGTCTGTGTTATTGAGAGCTGGAAATAGGAATGAGCAGTGGCCAGGTTGTCTAGGCAGCAGCTTCCTATCACAATAAAGCATGAACTAGCCCTAGAGGAAATCAGTACATTGAGCTGTCCAGTGGGTGCTACAACTTGCATGAGTCCAGTTGCACCAAATGCATGATGTACACATGGCAGTGGAGATCATAAGCTAATTAGTGATAGGAGTAGAATTAGGCCATTCAGCCCATCATGTCCACTCCGCCATTCAATCATGGCTGACCTATCTCTCCCTCCTAACCTCATTCTCCTGCCTTCTCCTCAGAACCCCTGCCATTCTTCACAACAGAAGGGAGTGGAGGCCAAGTCAGTGGATATTTTTTTTAAGGCAGAGATAGATTGATAGATTCTTGATTAGTACAAGTGTCAGGGGTTATGGGGAGAAGGCAGGCGAATGGGGTTCGGAGGGAGAGATAGATCAGCCACGATTGAATGGCGCAGTAGACTTGATGGGCCGAATGGCCTAATTCTGCTCCTATCACTTATGACCTTACGTAGTTTGATGGCAGGGAAGCAATCATTTTGTTTTAGCCAGGGCGGATGAGCTCCTCGCAAGCCAACGGCCATGCACACTTCAGTAGAAGTTGCGATCACTGTCGTACACAGCATTGTAAGGAACAATGATAAAGCACACACACACACACCAAAATCCTATACTTCCAGCGGCGGAAGTCCGCAGGAACTGGAGGACAGAGATGTGTGATGCGTCCGTCACCATTCCTGTCGGAAACCAACACCACTGCGTCGCTAATGGTTTCCACACTGATGATGATGATGCCATGCACCAGTAAGTCCTGCCCTAGAGCCAGTGTGGCATTCCAGGAAACTAACTCTGTAACTGGCCTTGCAGCAAGTTACACTTGGTCAACTTCCACTGTGGCCAGGCCCCAGTAACAAGACATGAAGTGGAGTGAGCTCATTGACCGCGGTGGCCAGCGTCCGGAGCGCTGGACACGGCAGCACATTCCTTCTTGGTGGACTCACCACCCTACAGGCTGCACTTCACTTCTCCCATGTCAAGAAATGGTAGTTTGTAGTTCGAGAGATACTGAGTGGAAACAGGCCCTGTGACCCACCGAGTCCGCGCCGACCAGCGATCATCTGAACTTTAATCCCATCCCACACACACACACGCGCACACACGCACACGCACACACGCACACACACACGCGCACACACGCACACACACACATGCACACGCACGCGCATGCACGCGCACGCACACACACACACACACGCGCACACAACCTCACACACACACACACGCGCACACGCACACACACGCGCACACACCCCACGCACAACACAGCCACTTCCACACACACACGCACACCACACTCACAACACCACCGCTCACACACACGCACACACTACACACACGACGCACAGACCGCACCCCCCTCACACACCACCACACACACTCATCACACCTCACACATCTCCACACACACGCACGCGCACACACACGCACGCACACACGCGCACGCACGCACACACACACACACGAGGGACAAATTACAGAGCACCAGAGAAAACCCGGGCAGTCAAAGGGAGGAGAACGTACAAACTCCTTACAGACAGCGTCCGTAGTCAGGATCGTAGTCAACGGCCAAGTAGACTTGAAGGAGCGAATGTCCTACCCTAGAACTGATGAGGGGGGACCTCATTGAAACTTAACAAATAGTGAAAGGCCTGGATAGAGTGGACATGGAAAAGATGTTTCCACTAGTGGGAGAGTCTAGGACCAGAGGCCACAGCCTCAGAATGAAAGGACGTTCCATTGGGAAGGAGATGAGGAGGAATTTCTTTAGTCAGAGGTGGTGGATCAGTGTTCATTGCCAGAGGAGGCTGTGGAGGCCGTCAATCGGACATTTTAAAGGCTGAGATAGTAATATTCTTGATTAGTACGGGTGTCAGGGGTTATGGGGAGAAGGCAGGAGAATGGGGTTAGGAGAGGGAAAGAGATCAGCCATGATTGAACGGTGGAATGGACTTGATGGGCTGAATGGCCTAATTTGGCTCCTAGAAACTATGAACCTATGAAGAGTGGGCATCTGTAACTTTAGCAAGAGAGAGAACGAGCTTGAATATGTAAAGAGAATAATGTACTCCGGTGCTCTATTTTCATTATGTATATAAGCCATATGATTATTATAGAAAATTACAGGCAACAGAAAGTCATATTAATGGGGAAAATACCTTAATTATTAGTGGAAATAAAATTATAAGTTCCTCGCTAGCATGTCAATTTAAATTGCAATCATTTTTCACTGCTAATTTTTCTCCCGAAGATACAAATCTTTGCTGGATTACTTGCTCTTGGATGTTGTGTAGTTTAGTTTAGTTCATTGTCACATGTAACGAGGTACAGTGAAAAGTTTTTGTTGCGTGCTAACCAGTCAGCGGAAAGACAACACATGATTAAATCAAGCCATCCACAGTGTACAGATGCAGGATAAGGGAATAACGTTTAGTTCAAGGTAAAGCCAGTAAAGGCTGTTCAAAGATAGTCCGAGGGTCTCCAATGAGGTTGATAATTGTTCAGGACTTCTCTCTGGTTGTGGTAGGATGATTCAGTTGCCTGATAACAGCTGGGAAGAAACTGTCCCTGAATCTGGAGGTGTGAATTTTCACACTTCTGTACCTCTTGCCTGATGGGAGAGGGGAGAAGAGGGAGTGACCTCTGTTAAATCACCTCAACCCTTATTCTGCAGATTGGAAACCTAAACAAGATTGGCGTCTAACTAGACCTCAAGTCCAGTCAAGATCTCTCCACATTGACAATTACTGGTCTAAGTTGCTACAGTTGTATAAGATGTTGGCGTGGCCACTTTTAGAGTACTGTGTTCAGTTTTGGTCACCGTGTTCGAGGAACGATGTCGTTAAACTGGAAAAGGTGCAGAGGAGATTTACGAGAATGTTGCCAGAACTCGAGGGCCTGAGCTGTAGGGAGAGATTAGCAAGCTGGAACTCTATTCCTTGGAGCGCAGGAGGATGAGGGGTGATCTTATAGAGGTGTACAAAACCATGAGAGGAATAGATCTGCTAAATGCCCAGAGTAGGTGTATCGAGAACCAGAGGACATAGGTTAAGGGTGAGTTGGGGGGAAGATTTAATAGGAACCCGAGGGGTAAAGATTTCCACTCAGAGGGTGGTAGGTGTATGGAACAAGCTGCCGGAGGAGGTAGTTGAGGCTGGGACTATCCCAACGTTTAAGAAACATTTAGACAGGTACATATTCACGGATAGGAAGGTTTAGTTGGATATGGGGCAAACGCAAGCAGGTGGGATTAGTGCAAATGGGACATGTTGAGCGGTGTGGGCAAGTTGGGCCTGTTTCCACACTGTATCACTCAATGTCCTCGCCCCCCAATGATGACCCCTTTTCCCGTCTCCAACGCACCCCCTCCTCGTGGAACCCCTCTCGTAAAGTCCCGGCTCTGGAACTCTTTATCCAGAACTGCCGCCGTGACGTCAACCGCCTCAACTTCTCCACTCCCCTGTCTCACTCTAATCTTTCCCCCTCTGAACGCACTGCCATTGAATCACTCCGCAAAAACCCAGATTGGGTTATCAAACCAGCCGACAAGGGAGGTGCCGTGGTAGTCTGGCGCGTCGATCTCTACAAAGCTGAGGCCACGCGCCAACTCTCGGACACCTCCTCCTACTTACCCTTGGACCATGACCCCACTAACGAGCACCAGGCCACCATTTTTAGCACCATCACCGACTTCATCAATTCCCACGCCCTGCCCGACCAAGCTTCCAACCTCATCGTTCCCCAGCCCCGCACGGCCCGTTTTTACCTTCTCCCCAAAATCCACAAACCCGGCTCTCCCGGCAGACCCATTGTCTCTGCGTGTTCGTGCCCCACCGAACTCATCTCCACATACCTCGACTCCATACTATCTCCCTTGGTCAAATCCCTTCCCACCTATGTTCTAGACACCTCAGACACTCTCCGCCGCCTCCACGCATTCCACTCTCTGGGCCCTCACCCCCTCATCTTCACCATGGATGTCCAGTCACTCTACACCTCCATCCCCCACCAGGATGGTCTCGGAGCCCTCCGGTTCTTCCTCGACCAGAGGAGCAACCTATACCCAGCCACTGACACTCTCCTCCGCTTAGCGGAGTTGGTCCTCACCCTCAACAACTTTACATTTGACTCCTCCCATTTCCTCCAAACACAAGGCGTAGCTATGGGCACACGCATGGGCCCCAGCTACGCCTGCCTCTTTGTCGGGTACGTTGAACAATCCTTGTTCAATACGTACCAGGGCCCCATCCCCGACCTCTATCTCCGTTACATTGACGACTGCTTTGGGGCCACCTCCTGCACCTACACACAACTGCCTGACTTCATCCACTTCACCACCAACTTCCATCCGGCACTCCAATACACCTGGACCATTTCCGACACTTCCCTACCATTCCTTGACCTCACCATCTCCATCGCAGGGGACAGACTCCTGACCGACATACATTACAAACCCACTGACTCACATGGCTATCTGGACTACACGTCTTCCCACCCTGCCCCCTGTAAAGACTCCATCCCCTACTCCCAATTCCTCCACCTACGCCGCATCTGTTCCCAGGATGAGACATTCCATACCAGGGCATCGAGAATGTCCTCGTTCTTCAGGGAACGGGGATTCCCTTCCGCCACCATAGATGAAGCTCACACCAGGGTCTCATCCATACCCCGTAACACTGCTCTCTCTCCCCATCCCCGCACTCGCAACAAGGGCAGAGTCCCTCTGGTCCTCACCTTTCACCCCACCAGCCGGCAAATACAACGCATAATCCTCCGCCATTTCCGCCACCTCCAACGTGACCCCACCACTCGCCACATCTTCCCATCTCCCCCCATGTCTGCCTTCCGCAAAGACCGCTCCCTCCGCAACTCCCTCGTCAATTCTTCCCTTCCCTCCCGCACCACCCCCTCCCCGGGCACTTTCCGTTGCAACCGCAAGAAATGCAACACCTGTTCCTTCACCTCCCCCCTCGACTCCATTCAAGGACCCAAGCAGTCGTTCCAGGTGCGACAAAGGTTCACCTGTATCTCCTCCAACCTCATCTACTGCATCCGCTGCTCTAGATGTCAGCTGATTTACATCGGGGAGACTAGCGGAGGTTGGGCGATCGTTTCGCCGAACACCTCCGCTCAGTCTGCAATAACCAACCTGACCTCCCGGTGGCTCAGCACTTCAACTCCCCCTCCCATTCCCAATCCGACCTCTCTGTCCTGGGTCTCCTCCATTGCCAGAGTGAGCAACAGCGGAAATTGGAGGAACAGCACCTCATATTCCGCCTGGGGACCTTGCGTCCGGATGGCATTAACATTGAATTCTCCCAATTTTGCTAGCCCTTGCTGTCTCCTCCCCTTCCTTAACCCTCTAGCTGTCTCCTCCCACCCTCCCATCCGCCCGCCCTCGGGCTCCTCCTCCTCCCCTCTTTCCTTCCTTCTCCCCCCCACCCCCCATCAGTCTGAAGAAGGGTTTCGGCCCGAAACGTCGCCTATTTCCTTCGCTCCATAGTTGCTGCTGCACCCGCTGAGTTTCTCCAGCAATTTTGTGTACCATCACTCAATGACTATTGCTTGCCAAATCGCAGAGCCTGTTCATGCCAAGAGTGTGGACAACCATCGATCATCAGTGCCCAAAGACAGAACCCTATTGCCACGCTCTTAAGCCAAACACAAAGAGCATTACCCAACAGTATTGCCCCTCAAAAATGCTGTACTATTTTAGACTTTAATACAGCACAGAAACTGGCCTTTGGCCCACTGAGTCCCGACCGACCAGCGATCCACATACACAAGCACTATCTTACACACCAGGGACAATTTACAATTTTTTTTTTACTGAAGGCAATTATCCTACAAACCTGCACGTCTTTAGAGTGTGGGAGGAAACCGGAGCACCCGGAGAAAACCCACGCGGCCACAGAGGGAGAATGTACAAACTCCGTACAGACAGCACCCGTAGTCAGGATCGAACCCCGGTCTCTAGCGCTGTAAGGCAGCAAATCTACCACTGTGCCACCCTATTCGATAAACCCATAGTTGATCACCTTGCTTAAGACTTTCCATAACATGTTTAGTTTAGAGATACAGTAAGACAACAGGCCCTTTGTCCCACCGAGTCCGCCCTGACCATCCATCACCTGTTCACAGCGGCTCTATACTATCCCACTTTTCCATCCACTCCACACACTAGGGATTATTAACTCACAAACCTGCACGTCTTTGGGACGAGGCAGAAAACCGGAGCACCCAGAGGAAACCCAGGCAGTCACAGGGAGAACACGCAAACTCCACACAGATAGCACCCGAGGTCAGGATCGAACATGGGCCACTGGTGCTGTGAGGCAGCAGCACTACCAGCTGCACAACTTAATCTTGACATTCACGCCCAAATATCCTATCGATCTAACTTGAAGATTGTGCACATTTTGGCCTTGAGACCAGGCATAACTTTGAAGAAATTTCACTCCATCTTGATATTAAATTACCAATCCCTATCCTGAGAATTCAACTCAAGGATGCAGTAAAATCAACAATACTGTCCAACAAAGAACAATATAACCATATAACATATAACCATATAACAATTACAGCACGGAAACAGGCCATCTCGGCCCTTCTAGTCCGTGCCGATCACGTATTCTCCCCTAGTCCCATCTACCTGCACTCAGGCCATAACCCTCCATTCCTTTCCCGTCCATATACCTATCCAATTTATTTTTAAATGATAAAATCGAACCTGCCTTCACCACTTCTACTGGAAGCTCATTCCACACAGCTACCACTCTCTGAGTAAAGAAGTTCCCCCTCATGTTACCCCTAAACTTCTGTCCCTTAATTCTCAAATCATGTCCTCTTGTTTGAATCTTCCCTACTCTCAATGAGAAAAGCTTATCCACGCCAACTCTGTCTATCCCTCTCATCATTTTAAAGACCTCTATCAAATCCCCCCTTAACCCTCTGCGCTCCAAAGAATAAAGGCCTAACTTGTTCAACCTTTCTCTGTAGAATATATGTTGATGCCTTCACGTAAAAGTGAGCAGAAATTCATAAATTCATTCAGAATTGAGGGGAGAACTCCGAGATTTTCGGGCCTGTCCCACTTAGGCTATTTTTAGGCGACTGCCGGCGACTGTCATTGTCGTAGCTGGTCACTGAAAAACTGGCGACCGGACCCCCTTCAACATAAAATTTGGAATAGAATCATTACTTTAACGACAAGAATAAACTAAGTCAGCACCCGGCGACAACCTACGCTAACCTGGCGACAACCTACGGTTTCACCTACGTCAGGAGAAGTCAAGCTACGCTCATTTGAACATTTCAAAATCCAGCGGCGACCAGAAAGACGCTACGATTCTTTGGGCGACTGAGACAACAACTCACGACCATACAGGCGACACCCCGGTGACCATGTGGCGACAGGCTCGTCGCCTAAAAAAATCGTCTAAGTGGGACAGGGGCATAATGGCTCATTGTACCCTGTTGGTAGGTTGGCGCACAAATCCAAGCTGAAACGATGCAGAAATGTTGTCATTTTACATCAAACTAACATCAGATCAATACCAGACCACACGAGAGCTTACTCACAGTGAATTCCCCAGTAACTGCATCAAACCCCACGTGGATCGTGTGTTCAAAGTCTGAAGGAAGAGAGATCTCTGGGCGTTCCTTTTCTTTCTTCTTGTTGGCTGGAGAAAGGAAGGGAGAATTTAGAGATACAGCGCGGTAACAGGCCCCACCGAGTCTGCCCCAACCAGCGATCAGCTCATACACTAACTCCATCCTACACACATTAGGGACCGTTTACAATATACAGAAACCAATTAGCTTGCAGGACTTTAGGATGTGGGAGGAAAGACTGGAATAGAGGCTTTATATTTTATATCTCACACGAAGTGGGACCATATAGGTGTCGGGGGTTATGGGGAGAAGGCAGGAGAATAGGGTTGAGGGGGAAAGATAGATCAGCCATGATTGAATGGCGGAGTAGACCTGGTGGGCTGAATGGCCTAATTCTGCTCCTCTCATTAACTTATTTTTCAAACTTTAACTTCATTCCACCACATTTGTAGACAATATTTACTTTAGTTTAGTTTAGAGATACAGCTCGGAAACAGGCCATTCGGCCCATCGAGTCCGTGCCGACCAGTGATCCTTGTACACCAACACTGTCCTACACACTAGGGACAATTTAACTAAGCCAATTAACCTACAAACCTGTACGTCTTTGGAGTGTGGGAGGAAACTGGAGCACCCGGGGAAAACCCACGCGGTCACGGGGAGAACGTACAAACTAATCCAAGATGGACACAAAACCCTGGGGTATCTCAGCAGGCTAGGCTGCATCTCCGGAGAGAAGGAATTGGTGACATTTTGGGTCGTGACTCTTCTTCAGACTGAGAGTGGGGGAGGGGGGGGGGAGGGGAGTCTAGAGATAAGGAAGGGCAAGGTGTGAAGTGCAATCTCTTCTGGACTGTTATGCTTCTGACAACAAACTGTAATGAATCAATTGTGGATGACTGTTCGTGGCAAACTTACAATGGCGTAACAGGAACAAATCCTGGCCATTTGAGTCAATATTGTGTTTAAATTAGATAAAGTCCCTGAGGGCTAAATTCCCCAATAAATCTGGACCTTTTACATTACATCAAGGGAGGGGGCTTCACAAATCAATACACTAAAGCTATTAACTTGATTCTACCTTCAAGTGACCCTCTCTCTCCATCCCTCACCCATCCTTGTTCTCTGACCAGTCTGACAGTCCTCCTGATTAAATATTATCTTTATATGCCTCGTTGTCACCATCCTCATGCACAACAAAGGCAGGAGAATGGGATTGAGAGGGGGAGATAGATCAGCCATGATGAATGGCAGAGTAGACTCGATGGGCCGAATGGCCTAATTCTACTCCTATCACTTAAGAGCTTACGGATCCTTCACAACATAAAGCATCTGACAGCCCCAGAGACCCGGGTTCGATCCTGACTACGGGTGCTGTCTGTACAGAGTTTGTACGTTCTCCCCGTGACCTGCGTGGGTTTTCTCCAGGTGCTCTGGTTTCCTCCCACACTCCAAAGGCCGACAGGTTTGTAGATGAATTGGCTTGGTATAAATATCAATTATCAATTATCCTTAGTGTGTGTGTGTTGGATAGTGTTGGATGGCTGGTCGGCTAGCACGGACTCGGTGGGCCGAAAGGCCTGTTTCTGCGCACTGTTTGTAAACTAAACCACAGCTGATCTACTTTGGAAACAGGGTGGAGAGGTTGATACGTTACTCTTGTCTCCTACTCCTGGGAAAATCGATCGGAGTCGAGCCTTCTTGTTCTTTTCTTCGGGAACCAGAGGGAGCGGCTTCAAGCCGTGGTTGAGGGAGGATGAATCTCGATTGTTGCTGTTCATTCTCAAGGGAGGAGCTGGTGGTTTTTCTTCAGTATCAACACTATCTGACATCTTCAGCAGTCGTCACATGTGTCTGGAGAGAGAGAGAGAGAGAGAGAGAGAGAGGGGGGAGAGAGGGCAGAAGAGAGAGTGGGGAGACAGAGAGAGACAGAGAAAGAGAGCAAGGGAAGAGATAAAGAGAGGGGAGAGATGGGAGAAAGAGAGGGGTAGAAAGGGGTGAAAGAGAGAGGGGAGAAAGAGAGAGGGGGAGAGAGAGGGGGGGAAGGGGAGAGAGGGGAGAAAGAGAGAGGGGAGAAAGAGAGAGGGGAGAAAGAGAGAGGGGAGAAAGAGAGAGGGGAGAAAGAGAGAGGGGAGGGGGAGAACACAGCAGGCATTAATATTTTTATTTTATGGTTTTGCATTATTTACTGAAGCTGCTCTGACGTGAAGCAGCTCACATAGTCATAGACATACAGCGTGGAAACAGGCCCCTTTGCTTGTTGAAGCCTCAAGGGCCAGGAGTGTTTTATTGTCATGTGCCCCAGACATAACAATGACATTCTTACTTACAACAGCACATCACAATATGTAAACATAGTACACTGTAAACATAATCAACTAGAAAAAAGTGTGCATGTAAGTACACACACACACACACAACTCCATACACATATTTACACTCACGCACACATATACACACAACACACACATGTACTGTACACATAAAAAACAAATAATAAGTGCAAAAAGACAACACCAATGTCCCCAAAGGCTATGTCATTCAGAGGTCATCCATTGCCGTGGTCAATAGCCTGATGGCTGTAGGGAAGAAGCTGTTCCTGAACCTGGACGTTACAGTTTTCAGACTCCTGTACCTTGTTCCCAATGGCAATGGTGAGATGAGAGCGTGGCCAGGGTGGTGTGGGTCTGTGATGGTGCTGGCTGCCGTTTTGAGGCAGCGACTCCTGTAGATCCCATCGATGGTGGGGAGGTCAGTACCCATGATGGACCGGGCAGTGTCCACCACGTCTTGCGGTCTTCCTCGTTTAAGTTGTCAAATTCATGTTGTCTCGGGTAAGCGGTTGTTTCGAACCGTAATAAGACTCTCGGACTCGAATCATCGACCATCGGTAGTTGGTTGATTTTACTTGCACAAGGGAAGACGTGTCTCAGTCAAAGGCTGTGATCACATCTCCAAGGTTCGGTGGCACAACAAGTTATTTATACACAAAGAAGATGACTCGTGATGCTTCGGCCCAGCTTTGGCCCACACCGGCCAACATGCCCCATCTCTACTAGTCCCACCTGCCTGCGTTTGGTCCATATCCATCTCTAAATGTGTCTTAAACAATGTGATAGTCCCTGCCTCAACTGCACAGAAACATCGAAAAATAGGTGCAGGCGTAGGCCATTCAGCCCTTCGAGCCAGCACCGCCATTCAATATGATCATAGCTGATCATCTAAAATCAGGTTACGAGGAGAACGATTTCCAACTCTCTGGGTGGAAAAGTTTTTCCTCGCCTCAGTCCTATATGGCCCCCATTTTATTCTTAAACTGAGTGACCCCTGGTTCTGGACTCCCCAACATCGGGAATGTTTTTCCTGCATCCAGCCTGCCCAATCGTTTAAGAGTGCTATAGGTTTCTATGAAATCCCCTCTCATCCTGCTAAATTCCAGTGAATACAAGCCCAGTCGAACCAGACCAGAACTATTCGAACATTCGTAACTTGCCGAGACATGTTGGATTGCGTTTCGAGAGCTGCGGGAAGGAGCTCTGAGAACGATTTATTATCTACCTCTCTCCCAGAGAAAGATCTCTCATCCTATTCAATCAGTCTACTCTTCTAAATGCCTCCTCTTCCCCTTTGCTCTAACATTTGCACTTGAGACTGACTTTATTGTATTACCTGAACTGATAGCATGCAAAGCTAAGCAAAGCTTTTCACTGTACCTCGCTACATGTGACAATAATAAACCAAAACCTGATATAGAATGAATGAATGAAACTTCATGTTTTTGAAGGAACTGCAGATGCTGGAAAAATCGAAGGTACATAAAAATGCTGGAGAAACTCAGCGGGTGAAGCAGCATCGATGGAGCGAAGGAATAGGTGCATCACAGACTGATTTGGGGGTGGTGGGGGCGGGAAGAAGAAAGGAAGAGGCAGAGACAGAACCAGGGGCCACAGTTTAAGAATAAGGGGTAAGCCATTTAGAATGGAGACGAGGAAACACTTTTTCTCACAGAGAGTGGTGAGTCTGTGGAATTCTCTGCCTCAGAAGGTGGTGGAGATACTTTCAAGAGAGAGCTAGATAGGGCTCTTTAAAATAGCGGAGTCAGGGGATATGGGGAGAAGGCGGGAACGGGGTACTGATTGGGGATGATCAGCCATGATCACATTGAATGGCGGTGCTGGCTCGAAGGGCCGAATGGCCTACTCCTGCACCTATTGTCCATTGTCTATTGACAGTGGGCTGCAGGAAAGCAGGGACGGGGCTGAGGGAGAGCTGAGAAGGAGACGAGACAGCAAGGGCTACCGGAAATTGGAGGTCAATGTTTATGCCGCTGGGGTGCAGACTGCCCAAGCGGAATATGAGGTGCTGCTCCTCCAATTTCCGGTGGTGCTCACTCTGGCCATGGAGGAGGTCCAGGACAGAGGGGAAAGAGGAGAGTTGGAGGGAAGGGGGAGTCACAGGCGGGGGGGCAGTGAGAGAGGAGGTATCACAAGTGTCGTGCCACAGTGAAATTCTCAGCATTGCGTACTGCACACAAGGTATGCAAAGAGTCGCTACGTAAAGGACACCAACAAGGGTACAAAGTATTCAATGCAGTCCCCAATTGTTTCCTCTTTGTTATTCAAACACTTTGGTGTTTTCTCAGCTCCCAATGCCCTGGAATATACAATATCCCATTTGTATCTTTCAGAGGGGGGGGGGGGGGGGGTAGTAGTATAGTAGTCCTGAACTACTATCTACCTCATTGCTGACCCTCGGACTATCTTTGACCGGACTTTGCAAGCATTACCTTGCACTTAACGTAATCCCCTTATCATGCATCTGTACACTTTAAACGGCTCGATTGTAATCGTGCATTGTCTTTCCGTTGACTGGTTAGCACGCAACAAAAAAGCTTTTCACTGTACCTCGGTACACGTGACAATAAACTAAACTGAACTGAGCAAGAGTTCAGAGAAAGGAGACACGCGGGAGCAATCTTCTTCGTCTTTGCGGAAAGATCAGAAGTACTGACCTAATAACATTTATGCATCTGCACCAACAACTCTCCAATGAAATTGTAAATGATAATGAATTATTCACAAGACAACACAAAGTGGCCAGAAACAGTGCCTGCCCATTGCTTCCACAGATTAATTTCATTTAGTTTAAAGATACAGCACAGAAACAGGCCCTTCGGCCCACCAAGACCGCGCCGACCACTGATCCTCGCACACTAACACTATCCGACACACACGAGGGACAATTTGCATTTATACAAAGCCAATTAACCTACAAACCTGTACGTCTTTGGAGCGTGTGAGGAAACCGGAGAAAACCCACGCAGGTCACGAGGAGAACGTACAAACTCCTTACAGACAGCACCCGTAGTCAGGATCGAACCAGGGTCTCTGGCACTGTGAGGCAGCAACTCTACCGCTGCACCACTGTGCCTGAGCCGTTGGGTTCCTCCAGAGCTTTGTGTTTTGCTCCAGTTTGCAGCACCTGCAGTTTTGTGTGTCCCCACTATGTGGGACTATGCTATTGTTTACCCTCTGACGTATATTTTCACAAGTTCATAAATTATAGGATTAGAATTAGGCCATTCGGCCCATCTAGTCCACTCCGCCATTCAATCATGGCTGACCTCTGCCTCCTAATCCCATTTTCCTGCCTTCTCCCCATAGCCCTTGACACCAGTTCTAATCAAGAATTTGTCTATCTCTGCCTTAAAAACATCCACTGACTTGGCCTCCACAGCCCTCTGTGGCAATGAATTCCACAGATTAACTACCCTGTGACTAAATAAGTTCCTCCTCACCTCCTTTCTAAAAGAGCGCCCTTTAATTCTGAGGCTGTGACCTCTGGTCCTAGACTCTCCCTCCAGTGGAAACATCCTCTCCACATCCACTCTATCTATGCCTTTCATTATTCTATTGAGTGATATCAAACTGCATAACTCCAGATGGACACAAAATGCTGGAGTAACAGGCAGCATCTCTGGAGAACAGGAATAGGTGACGTTTCGGGCCGTGACTTCATTTTCCTCTCTTATTTTGTGGATGAGGATAATAATGTGTGCTCCCTCTCTCTCTCGCCCCAGGTTCTCTATTTAATCTCTCTAGTGTTTGCAACAATTAAATGTTGGATAATCTTTAGACGTTGATCTTCCTCTACAATTATTGTATGTGTACAAGATCATGAGAGGAATAGATCGGGTAGATGCGCATAGTCTCTTGCCCAGAGTTGGTGAATCGAGGACCAGAGGACATAGGTTTAAGGTGAAGGGGGAAAGATTTAATAGGAATCTGAGGGGTAACTTTTTCACACAGAGGGTGGTGGGTGTATGGAACAAGCTGCCAGAGGAGGTAGTTGAGGCTGGGACTATCCCAACGTTTACGAAACAGTTGGGCAGGTACATGGATAGGATGGGTGTGGAGGGATATGGGCCAAACGCAGGCAGGTGGGACTAGTGTAGCTGGACTGTGTTGGCAAGTTGGGCCGAAGGGCCTGTTTCCATGCTGTATCACTCCATGACTATTATTCACTTGGGAAGGGGGGGCTTCCTCAGTTCCATGCTCCACTCTGTGGAATTCTCTGCCTCAGACGGCGGTGGAGTGCTGGCTCGAAGGGCCAAATGACCAAATGGCCTACTCCTGCACCTATTGTCTATTGACACTTCAACCAAAAGATTAATCAACGAACATTAATGCATCCTCGTCTGTGGAGTGACGTTAGCACTTCCTTCCCCTCCAAACACAAAAGGCTTGCCAACATCTTCACAAAGACCGCCATCGTTCACGGATTAACTTGTCCATTGTATCGTGGCAAACAACAGCACAAAGGCATTTTTAAACAGGTCTGCTTATCACGGCCACATCAATCTGCCAAATTGTCTCCATTAATATTACAATAATGGACCATTGAAGAGCTGGATTGAAACCTCACATTGTAGGTCACTCATTGTGCAGCTACAGACACAGTAGGCTTAAAGACACACAAAGCTGGAGTAACTCAGCCGGGACAGGCAGCATCTCTGGAGAAAAGGAATGGGTGGCGTTTCGGGTCGAGACCCTTCTTCAGACTGAGAGTCAGGGGGAGAGGGAAACGAGAGATGTAGACGGTGATACAGAGAGATATATAGAGCAAATGAATGAAAGATATGGAAAAAAGTAACGATGACAAAGGGAACAAACTATTGTCAGCTGCACGCTGGGTGAAAACAAGTTACAGACAATGAGACTCAACAAGACCACGTTGAAGTTAGAACAATGACTTGGGTTGGGGAGGGATGGAGAGAGAGGGGGTGCAGGGGTTACTTGAAGTTGGAGAAGTCAATGTTCATACCGCTGGGGTGTAAGCTGCCCAAGCGGAATATGAGATGCTGTTCCTCCAATTTGCGCTGGGCCTCACTCTGACAGTGGAGGAGGCCCAGGACAGAAAGGTCAGTGTGGGAATGGGAGGGGGGACCGGGAGATCAGGTAGGCCCAGGCGGACTGAGCGGACTAAACTAGATTCTGCAGTTCCTCCTTACACTGCAGGCTTTAATATTGATGAGGATTTGAATGCATATGCCATTACTGTTGAAAACCAGCTCATAAATTGTACTTGGTCATCAGTGCAACATAATGAGCAGTCCTATATTTACAATCAACATCTGGTAGAACATCTGTTAAGAATTAATCTGCAAACTGGTTAAGAATTAATCTGCACACTGACAGTGAAGAATAAGAGGTAAGCCATTTAGAACGGAGATGAGGGAAAACTTTTTCACACAGAGTGTTGTGAATCTGTGGAATTCTCTGCCTCAGAAGGCAGTGGAGGCCGATTCTCTGGATGCTTTCAAGAGAGAGTTAGATAGAGCTCTTAAAGGTAGAAGAGTTAGGGGATATGGTGAGAAGGCAGGAACGGGATACTGAATGTGGATCAGCCATGATCATAGTAAATGGCGGTGCTGGCTCGAAGGGCCGAGGATTGGCCTACTCCTACATCTATTGTCTATTGTCAATTGTCTGTTGTCTAACGGTTTGCACTAATCAATCCTAACACATTTAATTTCTTTGGATTGACACAAAAAGCTAAAATAACTCAGCGGATCAGAGAAGAAGGGTCTCGACCCGAAACGTCACCCATTCTATTGTCTCCAGAGATGCTACCTGTCCTACAGATTTACTCCAGCTTTCTGCGTCTAATTTTGGTGTAAACCAGCATCTGCAATCCCTTCCTACACATTCTAATCTCTTTGGATTGTGGTTTGTGGAGGAATTAAATGACGGACCCACCTTTCTTTGTTACATTCCCTATTTTGTTAGCCTGAAGGCAAGTTATCAGGAACATTCTGGCTGGGAAAATGGAATGATTGCTGCAAATGCTACGCCCAACCCCAACAAGACTAGGCAGATGGGAAATTCCGTGTTAAACACTTCTTCTCTCTTCCAGCCTTCTCCTGCCCCCTCCACAATCAGTCTGAAGAAGGGTCCCGACCCAAAATGTCACCAGAACATGTTCTCCAGTGATGCAGCCTGGCTCGCTGAGTTACTCCAGCACTTCTGAGTCTCTTTTTTGTAAACCAGCATGTGCAGTTCCTTGTTCATACCGCGATCAGATCCAGTTTCTGTTTATTGGATTATTTATATGGTTCACAACGCTCTCTGCATCCGAGCAAAGACGTGCGCAGGCAGGTAGATCAACAGAATCAGGTCTGACCAGCAAAGGAACTGGTAAATACAACACCTTATACTTTAGAGATACAGCACGGAAAAGGCCCTTGGGACCGCTGCAGTTTGCACCGACCAGCGATCACCCCGCACACTAGCACTATCCTACACACACTAGGGACAATTCACAATTTTAACATAGCCAAATAACCTACAAACCTGTTCTTCTTTAGAGTGTGGGAGGAAACCGGAGTACCCGGGGGAAACCCGTGCAGTCACAAGAACGTACAAACTCCGTATAGACCGCACCCGTTGTCAGGATCGAACCCGGGTCTCTGGCGCTGTGAGGCAGCAACTCTACCATTGCACCACTGTGTCGGCCCTACTCGGCAGTGGTATAACTTCAAATGGGCTCTCCGCTTTATACTGCATACTGTCTGGATGGAGAGGATGTTTCCACTGGTGGGATAATCTAGGACCAGAGGGCCCGGCCTCAGCATTAAAGGACGTTCCTTTAGGAAGGAGATGAGGAGGAATTTCTTTAGTCAGAGAGTGGTGAATCTGTGGAACTCATTGCCACAGAAGGCTGTAGAGGCCAAGTCAGAGGATATTTTTAAGGCATAGATAGATAGATATGATTAGTACGGGTGACAATAAACAATTGTCTATCGTCTATTGTTTATTATCACCCGTACTAATCAAGAATCTATCTTTCCCTGCCAGAGATCAAGAATCTGCTATCTCTGGTGTGGAGAAGGCAGGAGAATGGGTTGAGAGGGAAAGATAGATCAGCCACGATTGAATGGCAGAGTACACCTGATGGGCCGAATGGCCTAATTCTGCTCCTATCACTTATGAACTTACTGCAAAGCCATTCATAAACCAACAATTGCAGATAGCCGACAAGAGCTAGGCCGAGCTGCGTTTATTTTTTATTACAAAATATGAAACTAGAAAAGTAGCTCCACAATGTTATCTCCGTACACAATCCTGCGAGGATTATAAACGACTCTAATTGCCGAGAGAAACATAACCGGCGAAAAAACATGATCAGATATTTACACGGCAATTAAAATCTCAACTTTATTCCTGAAATGAAACATAATCCTCAAGGGAAGCCCAACACAAAACTAAATATTGTTTCCCTCCCAAAAAAAACCCAGAGATATATAATTTCACACCCGCAACATGAAGTCCAAAATAATATAATCTTCTAAATATACATCTTGCTCATTTCCTTTGTCTAAAAGCGATTGTATTTAAGTGCAAATTATTTGCAGAACACCTTCACTGAGATGGCAGGAAGCAATTATACTTAGATTAGTGAATCTGGACTCCACTTTTCTTAAACTGCAAGACTCATGGTTAAAATTTATTCCTAGTTTTTCCGACTGAAGATGTTACCACTTCTTCTGGTGGGCCGAAGGGTCTGTTTCCATGCTGTAGATGCAGCATGGAAATAGGCCCTTCGGCCCATCGAGTCCACGTCGACCATCGATTACACTATCATCCACTCCCTACACACTAAGGGCAATTTATAGTCCAATTAACCTACAAATCACACGTCTTTGGGAAGTGGGAGGAAACCGGAGCAACCAGAATTTATATATTTAAAGTAAGCCGTCAAAAATAGTCACTAATAATGAATGGATTAGAAAGTAAATGGAAATAATATTCACAAAATATTAGGCATGGGAGCATTGTGTACATCAAGTTCATGTTCAAATGTCACAGGAGCAGAATTAGGCCATTTGGCCCATAATGTCTACTTGTGTGTAGGATAATTCTAGTGTACGGGTGATCTAATGTCTACTCCGCCATTCAGTCATGGCTGATCTATCTCTCCCTCCTAACCCCATTCTCCTGCCTTCTCCCCATCACCCGACACCCGCACTAATCAATAATCTGTCAATCTCCGCTTTATACCCAATGATGCCCTCCACAGCCGTCTGTGGCAATGAATTCCACAGATTCACCACCCTCTGACTAAAGAAATTCCTCCTCATCTTCTTTCTAAAGTTTTGTCCTTCTATTCGGAGGTTGTGGCCTCTGGTCCTGGACTCTCCCACTAGTGGAAACATCCTCTCCACATCCACTCTCTCCTGGTCTTTCACTATTCGGTAAGATTTAATGAGGTTTTCCCCTCATCCTTCTAAACTCCAGCAAATGCAGGCCCAGTTCAGTCAAACACTCATCATATGTTAACCCAGCCATTCCCAGGATCATTCTCGTAATCCTCCTCAGGGCCCTCCCCAGCACCAGCACATCCCTCCTCAGATATGGGGCCCAAAACTGCTCTCTATAGAAACTACATCAAAGCATTGTAATTCCTATTTCGTAAAGGATTGGACATGCTAGATGCAGGAAAAATGTTCCCCATGTTGGTGGAGTCCAGAACCAGGGGTCACAGTTGAAGAATAAGGGGTCGGCCATTTAGGACTGAGATGAGGAAAAACTTTTTCACCCAGAGAGTTGTGAATCTGTGGAATTCTCTGCCGATTTCAAGAGAGAGTTAGATATAGCTCTTTGGGCTAAAGGAATCAAGGGATAGGGAAGAAAAAGCAGGAATGGGGTACTGATTTTAGATATGGCGGTGCTGGTTCAAACGGCCGAATGGCCTACTCCTGCACCTATTCTTCTATGTTTCTATGAATAGGAATATTGTTCCTGGTTAGAAAAGCATAGATCAAATTTCATCGACACTCCCTAGTCAAATATCTTTAATGATGAGTTCATTCCAAAATCTATGATCATAAATTCCTATTAGTATCTCTCTACTGTACTGCCAGCACTGGTACCTTTAAGACAGTGAGATCCAGCACAAAACAGGCCCTTCGCCCCAGATCACCCCGTACACTAGCATTATCCTACACACAAGGGACAATTTACAATCTTTGTCAAAGCCAATTAACCTACAAACCCGGAGGCCTTTGGAGTGTGGGAGGAAACCAGAGCACCCGGAGAGAACCCACAGGGAGAATGTACAAACTCCATACAGACTGCACCCGTAGTCAGGATTGAACCCCGCTCACTCGCGCTGTGAGGCAGCAACACTACCGCCCCACCACTGAGTGGGTTTAAAGCCCTTTAGCTGGTGACAGTGGCAGTTATAGAGGCATACAGCATGGAAACAGGCCCTTCGGCCCAACTTGCCCACATGTCCCAGTCCCACTTGCCTGCGTTTGGTCCATATCCCTCCAAACCTGTCCCATCCATGTACCTGTCTAACAGTTTCTGAAATGTTGGGACAGTCCCAGCCTCAACTACCTCCTCTGGCAGCTTGTTCCATACACACACACCACCATTTATGTGAAAAAGTTGCCCCTCAGATTCCTATTAAATCTTTTCCCCTTTACCTTGAACCTATGTCCTCTGGTCTTTGATTCCCCTACTCAGGGCAAGAGGCTGTGTGCACCTACCCGATCAGTTCCTCTCATGGTCCACATACTTGGAATGAAAAGCCATCGGGTTAAATTGGGGCCATCTTGGCAAAGTTCTTCTGGGAACAGGCGTTCTGCTGGCCACAAACCACCGATTATCACCAATGGAGCGAACTTCCTCCCATTCCCCACCTCCTCGAGTCTCAGGTGTCTCAGTGACCATAATTACACATCAGGAAATTGGGGATTTGCAAGCTATTGTTTCCAACTAAGCTTATTCTCCATTTAAGATGCAGAGCTTCCTTGCAAAGCCAAGACTCTCACAATGTCCGGGCAAACTCAGAACTTTGTTCTTTACCTTTGCTCACACTTTTACTGTTACCCTGTCTGCCAACCTTTACTGACAGGCATATAAAAGTCACCCCCAACATCTAAGGCCAATCCTCCATTGACTTAACACAGAAAATAAAAAGGTTTCAATATTTGTGAATTTTTCTCACCCTGTGGAATATATTATGTCTGTAATTATACTCGGAGTGTCTGCGTCACAGAATCTGGGTCTGAGAGACATCATAGGGAGGCACAGCGGTAGAGTTGCTGCCTCACCGCGCCAGGGACCTGGGTTCAATCCCGACTACGGCTGCTGTCTGTACGGAGTTTGTACGTTCTCCCCGAGACCGCGTGGGCTTTCTCCGAGCTCTGGTTTTCTCCCACACTCCAAAGCCGCACAGGTTTGTAGGCTTAAGGGCCTGTCCCACGAGCATGCGACTCCAAGCGGCAAGCGCGACCTAACGTGGCCGCTTGAACCGTACGGCCTAAACCAATGGAACGAGATAAGTGTCCATGCAAAGTGTGCATAAATAAAACACATTTGTGACTCGAATGTTCACAGGGTAGTTGGAAAAGATTGGATGGTGAACAGTCTGGCAGATAAACACAAAGGGCGGCATGGTGGCAAGCGGTAGAGTTGCCGCCTCACAGCGCTGACACCCGGGAACAATTCACATCTCTAGACTTTAGAGATACTCCAGCATCTTGTGCCTATCTTATACATACGTTGCCAGCTTGGAGGATATAAAATAGTTACATTAGATGTTGCCTTTGTGCTTTGTTTATTAGGCGATTAATAAGCTCTCTTACTGTCATGGACTTGTGTATAACTGCTGAAGTGAACAAAGACAGTTGTGTTTCTGGATGGAATTTAAGTGCGTTGGATTGCTGTCGGATTTACTTGAGGCATAAAGGAAGCCAACAGGCCCTCTGGCCCACCGAGTCATTGCCAACCATCGATCACCCACCAGTTCACACTAGTTCCATGTTATCCCGCTTTCTCATCCACTCCCAACACACGGGGGGCAACTTACAGAGGGCCACGCAATCACAGGAAGAACATACAAATGACTTATAGACAGCACCCTGATGGGGCCTGTCCCACTTAGGCGATTTTTTAGGCAACTACAGGCAACTAGTTTGTCGCCACATGTTCGCTGGTTGTCTCCTCAGTTGCGCAAAAAGTCGTGGCGTCTTTCTGGACGCCGCTAAAGTTTCAACATGTTGAGCAATTTTTCGCCGACAGTGGGTTCGACGCCAATGAGCGTAGCTTGACCTCCTGACGTGGGTTGTCGCCGGTCTTTCGGCGGCCTGCTATGACTATAATAGTTGCCGGCAGTTATTTTCCTTATCTACCTGCGACTCGACCTTCAAGGAGCTATGCACCTGCACTCCTAGATCCTTCTGCTCTACAACACTCCTCAGAGCTCTACCATTCACTGTGTAGGTCTTTCCCCGATTAGACCTCCAAAAATGCAGCACCTCCCGTTTCTCTGTATTAAACTCCATCAACCATTCCTCAGCCCACCTTTCCAACCGATCAAGCCCTTGCTGCAATTTTGCTTGTGGTGTTCCAAGCACATCTGTGCATACATCACCAGTGGACCCCAGTACAATGAGAAGAGAGGAGGCGATGTAGAGACCAGTTCATGAACGCCCTACGGTGGCGCAGCAGTAGAGTCGCTGCCTTACAGTGCCAGAGACCCAGGTTCGATCCTGACTACCGGTGCTGTGGGTAGGGAGTTTGCACGTCCTCCACGTGACCCGTGTGGGCTTTCCCCGGGATCTCCGGTTTCCTCCCGCACTCCAAAGACGTACAGGTTTGTAGGTTAATTCTCCTTGGTATAATTGTAAATTGGCCCTAGTGTGTGTAGGAATGCGCTAGTGTGCGGGGATCGCAGGTCGGTGCTGGCTCGGTGGGCCAAAGGGTTTGTTTCCACACCGTATCTCTGAACTAAACCAAAACTAAGCCAATGCTCCACAGCATCTTGTGCGAGACCTGGTCTACATTGTCCTGAAGATAGATACAAAGAGCTGGAGCAACTCAGCGGGACAGGCAGCGTCTCTGGAGAGAAGGAATGGCCGACGTTTCGGGACGAGACAGCTTACTGGAACTCTCTGCCACAGAAGGTAGTTGAGGCCAGTTCATTGGCTATATTTAAGAGGGAGTTCGATGTGGCCCTTGTGGCTAAAGGGATCAGGGGGTATGGAGAGAAGGCAGGTACAGGATACTGAGTTGGATGATCAGCCATGATCATATCAAATGGCGGTGCTGGCTCGAAGGGCCGAATGGCCTACTCCTGCACCTATTTTCTATGTTTAGGCTATAACTTGGCCACCTTAGAGGCTCTTTAGCTCCCAAATGTTGCCTGGGAAATTCTGATCACTACCCAGCCAAGCCCACACTTGCAGTAATGCAGTACTACCTCCTTCTTTCATTGGAGTACTGGGCTGGATTACACGCCTCAGACTGCATTGCTGGAAGTCACAATGATCTAATTGAAAGAGATACTGCAAGTACCATGTTATCAGTAGAGTCACTGAGAGACACAGCAAGTGGCCCGGTAGTAATCTCACACTCTGACTTGTTAACAAGCCAGTTTGTCTCCAAAGTCAGCATTTTATGGATTTTTTTAAATCATGGATGAATTATTTGTCTTATAACAAAAACAAAAAACAAAACAGCTGCATTAATATCTTACAGTACCAAATTGAAGGATACTTTCATTTTTGGACCAATACACTTTCAATCCCATTCCTGGAGAACCTTGCCAGTGACTAACGTTCGGTATTAACTTGTCATGTGTAAATGTTTTAATTTTGGAAATACAGTGCAGAAACAGGCCCTTCGGCCGACCCCGTACACTAGCAGCATCCTATATACTAGGGACAATTTACAATTTTACCAAGGTCAATTAACCAAACATTTACTTTAGACTCTAGGCTTCAGATATACAGCTTGGGGGAAAAAGCCCCTTCGGCCCATCGAGTCCATGCTGACCAGCAATCTTCCAGTATATTACGATCATCATGCACACCAAGGACAATTTCAATTTTACCAAAGCCAATTGAGGTACATGCCTGCACGTCTTTGGCGTGTGGGAGGAAACCGGAGCACCCAGAGAAAACCCACGCGGCCACGGGGCGAATGTACAAACTCCGTACAGACAGTGCCCGTAGTCAGGATCGAACCCGGGTCTCCGATGCTGTTAGGGCAGCAACTCTTCCACTGTGCCACTGATGCATTTAGAATGCTGGGATTCATAAATGATATGGGTTATATTTATAAATTGCAACACAAGATTAAGTTATTGACCACAAAACATACAAGCAACAGGAATAGAAATATTCAACAGAGCCCAGCACAGGAACATGCCCTTTGGCCCAGAAAAACAAGATGTCATCAAACTAATCTCTTCTTCCTGCATGTGATCCATATCCTCCCTTCTCTGCATATCCCCATGCACATATGGAAGCCTCCTAAAAGCCGCTATCCATCTCCAGCACCATCCCCGGCAGTACGTTGCAGGCTCACGCGCAAGAAAACCTGCCCCGCACATCCCTCGTAAATTTTGCTCCTCTCATCTTAAAACTCGAGGTGGCCCGGTGTTGAGTTGCAGCCTTACACCAACCAGAGACGCTGGTTCAATCCTGGCCTGTCTGCATGGAGTTTGTTCATTCTCCCCGCGGCTGCGTGGGTTTTCCCCGGGAGCTCTGGTTTCATCCCACTCTCCAAAGACGTGCAGGTTTGTAGGTTAATTGGCTTCTGTTCAAGAGTGTCAATTGTCCCGAGTGTGTAGGATAGTGCTAGTGTGTCACTGGTCGACACGAACTTGGAGGGCCGAAGGATCGCTTTCCATGCCATATCTAGGGTTGCCAACTGTCCCGTATTAGCCGGGACATCCCGTATATTGGGCTAAATTGGTTTGTCCCGTACGGGACCGCCCTTGTCCCGTATTTGACCGCTACTAATCGGGTCGAGGGGACTGTCGGGTCGGAGCGCCGCGTCCGGCCCCGCCTCACTAATCCCAACGTAGTGCAGCCCATGGAGTGCAGCAGCAGCAGCAGCAGCAGCGCCTCGCCCGTGGCCCCGTCGGTCGGCAGCCCGGCCAGCTGTCCGACCTTCGGACCTTCGCTTACCGCCGACACCACCACCACCCCTCCTCCTCATGGCCGATCATCGGTTCATGAGTTGGATGGGGCGCCGGACTTTGGCCCGGGCCAAAACTCCTCAGCTGGCCCGCCGGCTGGGCTTTGTGTGCAGTCCAGCACCCGGGCCAACTCATCATTCACCCAGTCACGGCCCAGTCGGTCAACGAATTGCCGTCGGGAATTTGTCCCGTATTTTGACCTTTTGTCCCTTATTTGCGAGCGAGAAAGTTGGCAACCCTGGCCATATTTCCAAACTAAACTAAACCCTCCAGTCTTTGATATTACCATCCTGGGGAAAGGTTGTCTATCCTATCCAAGCCCCGTTTAACAATTCAAGAGCTGTCAATGTTGTCATCAATCATTGATCCTCCTTGTACTGAGGGTTCGTACACTCTTCTTCATCTTGCTGCCGATTCCTTTGGCTTCACAATGTAAGGAAATGCAAGAGGTTTGTGAACCGTGGCTCTGTAGTACATAGTCACCCCTCTACGGTGCCTTTCCTGAGCTAAACAGTCATCACACAGCCCATAGTCACTGCTAAATACCCCACGCCACAGTCAGCCTCCTCTGCTAGTGACATGTTTAGTTTAGAGATACAGTGCAGACCACCGAGTCCATGCCAACCAGCGATCCCCGCGCACTAACACTACCCTACCCTCCATGCTTATATTTTGTCAACACCTGGCTGGTCTCTGCGAGAAAGTCATGGCACATAGCGGCTTCATCCGACGCCTGGCAGGAACAAGTTGGGGAGCCAGCCCATCAACTCTTCCCACCTCTGCCTTAGCCCTTATGTATGCCCCAGCTGAGTACTGTGCACCCGTATGGAGTAGAAGTAATTTGGTCTCCTAATCTGAGGAAAGACATTCTTGCCATAGAGGGAGTACAGAGAAGGTTCACCAGACTGTTTCCTGGGATGTCAGGACTTTCATATGAAGAAAAACTGGATAGTCTCGGCTTGTACTCGCTATAATTTAGAAGATTGAGGGGGGATCTTATAGAAACTTACAAAATTCTTAATGTGTTGGACAGGCTAGATGCAGGAAGATTGGTCCCGATGTTGGGGGAGTCCAGGGCAAAGGGTCACAGTTTAAGGATAAGGGGGAAATCTTTTAGGACCGAGATGAGAAAAACATTTTTCACACAGAGAGTGGTGAATCTCTGGAAGTCTCTTCCACAGAAGGTAGTTGAGGCCAGTTCATTGGCTATATTTAAGTAGTTAGATGTGGCCCTTGTGGCTAAAGGGATCAGGGGGTATGGAGAGAAGGCAGGTACAGGATACTGAGTTAGATGGTCAGCCATGATCATATTGAATGGCAGTGCAGGCTCGAAGGGCCGAATGGCCTACTCCTGCTCCTATTTTCTATGTTTCTAAGTAGACATACTAGCCTGCTAGACACGAGCCCGAACAGCACCTTGAGAACCATCACTGGTTGCCTTCAACCTACTCCAGTCGAGCAGCTCCCTATACTTGCAGGCATTCCGCCTACCGAGATCCGAAGGCAAGCAGCAACTCTGGCACTATCTCGTCGTGCCAAGGACCCAGATCACCTCCTCCATCAGGCTATCAGCAGAGAGCAGAGGCCATCCCGACTGAAGTACCGTCACCCCTTTGCCCCAAATGGAAAACAACTCCTAGCATCCACCCAGCCAACTGAGACAAAAGTACACTGGATAGTCACCAAGTGGTCACAGGAGTGGAAGGCAACCTCATCTCCATTACACAGCTACATCTCTTCACCAGATAAAAGCTGTCCAGGGTCTGAGCTCCCCAGAGGAGCGTGGGTGAAGCTCAACAGACTTGGTACTGGAGTTGGGCGTTTCAATGCCAGCGTGTGGAGATGGGGGCTCCCTCCGCCAGAGCCTAGCCTGTGAATGCGGAGCAGAACAACAGACAGCCAACCATGTCATCTCTGGGTGCCCGCTCTACCACCCACCAAATGGAGCTCAGGGCCTGGCAGACATTGACGCCAACAGAGACAACAACCTGGCTGCTCAACACCCGGCTTGAGATGTAACTATTCCTTTGGTTTATTTATGTTTCATTCGCAAGAAGATGACCCTCCACACTCTCGGGAAAACTTACTATTCGTATCGAAGCCAATTGACCTACAAACCTGAAGAAGTCTGAAGAAGGGTTTTGGCCCGAAACGTCGCCTATTTCCTTCGCTCCATAGAAGCTGCTGCACCTGCTTAGTTTCTCCAGCTTTTTTGTCTACCTTCGATTTTCCAGCATCTGCAGTTCCTTCTTAAACACAGACCTACAAACCTGCACGTCTTTGGAGTGTGGGAGGAAACTGGAAAACCCACGCAGGTCTCGGGGAGAACGTACAAACTCTGTACAGACAAGCGCCCGTAGTCGGGATCGAACCTGGGCCTATGGTTCGGTGAGGCAGCGAATCTACCGCTGCGCCAGCGTGCCAGCCTCCAGGCAGTAAGGGGTTAATGACGAGAACGCCAATGGAAGTGGCGGCAGAATGTGAGAAGCATTGTTCACGAGGCAGAATGACGTTTGTTTTACAACAACACAGAAAATAACCAGTCAACTAATACTTTGGAATTTGAGCGCTCGCTGGGGCTCGAGCTGCACACAACTACTTTGAATAGATTCTTTGTTTAATCAAATGTGAAAGAGAGTAGGCGACAGGCCAGTGGCAGTGCAGAAAGCTCAGAGTATTCCTTTACAGACCAGCAGTAGCATCCAATTTCACAGCCCTTAGATTCATAGAGTGATACAGCGTGGAAACAGGCCCTTCCTCCCAACTTGCCCACACCAACCAACATGTCCCATCTGCACTAGTCCCACCGGCCTGCGGGGAAACCGGAGCACCCAGAGAAAACCCACGCAGGTCACGGGGAGAACGTACAAACTTCGTACAGACAGCACCCGTAGTCAGGATCGAACCCAGGTCTCTGGCGCTGTGAGGCAGCAACTCTACCGCTGCGCCACCGTGCCGTCAGAGTATTTGAGCGATACAGTGTGGAAACAGCCCCTTCGGCCCAACTTGCTCACACTGACCAACATGTCCCATCGCACCTGCCCTCATTTTGTTCACATCCGTCCAAACCGGTCCTGTCCATATACCTGTCTAAATGGTTCTCAACTACTCAGCAACTACCTTCTGCGGCAGCTCGTTCCATACACCCACCGCCCTTTGTGTGTGAAAAAGATACCCCTCAGATTCCTATTAAATCTTCCCCCCCCCTTCAACTTGAACCAATGTCATCTGGTTCTCGATTCCCCGACTCTGGACAAGAGACTGTGCAGTATTGTGTGCAGTTTTGGTCCTCTAATTTGAGGAAGGACATTGTTGATATTGAGGGAGTGCAGCGTAGGTTTACAAGGTTAATTCCCGGGATGGCGGAACTGTCATATGCTGAGAGAATGGAGCAGCTGAGCTTGTACACTCTGGAGTTTAGAAGGATGAGAGGCAATCTTATTGAAACATATAAGATTATTGAGGGTTTGGACATGCTAGAGGCAGGAAACATGTTCCCGATGTTGGGGGAGTCCAGAACCAGGGGCCACAGTTTAAGAATAAGGAGTAAGCCATTTAGAACGGAGACGAGGAAACACTTTTTCTCACAGAGAGTTGTGAGTCTGTGGAATTCTCTGCCTCAGAGGGCGGTGGAGGCCGGTTCTCTGGATGCTTTCAAGAGAGAACTAGATAGGGCTCTTAAAAATAGCGGAGTCAGGGGATATGGGGAGAAGGCAGGAACAGGGTACTGATTGGGGATGATTAGCCATGATCACATTGAGTGGCAGTGCTGGCTCGAAGGGCCAAATGGCCGACTCCTGCACCTATTGTCTATTGTCTCCGTGCATCTACCCGATCTATTCCTCTCATGATTTTGTACACTAAAGTTGCACCTTCTCACCGAGCGCCAGATTACTCCACACGCCAAATGAGAAATAAATACAAGAAGCAGGAGCGGGGGGGGGGGGGGGGGGCTCAGTGGTGGAGTTGCTGACTCATACTGTCAGAGACCCGGGTTCGATCCTGACCTTGGGCGCTGTCTGTGTGGAGTCCAACAGGCAGAAGCTTCTACCCCCAGAATGGAACATACGATATATTAGACGGCACAACTTTGGCAGGAGAGGAGCAAAGTTTAAAAAGGAGGCGCTTGTTTTTACACAGAGAGAGGTGGGTGGCTGGAATACATTGTCAGGGGTGGTGGTGGAGGCAGATACTGAAATGGCGTGTAAGAGAATTTTCGACAGACACATGGATATGCAGGGAATGGAGGGATATGGATCACGTGCATGCAGAGAGGAGTTGGTTTAAATCGTGTGATATTAAGGCCTGGTGCCCGTCTGTGGGATCGTGGTCCAAGGATCAGTAGGTGCCTGAGAGTAGTCGCCTGGCCTCAGCCCGGTAGAGGTCAGCGCGCCAGGCTACCGCGGCGCCTCCCTTGTCGGCGGGTTTGATTATCAAGTTGGGGTTGCTGCAGAGTGAGCGGAGGGCTGTACGTTCATGTCCCCTTATCCCGAGCGTGCAGGTGCACAATAGTGTAGAGCAGGGGTCGGCCACCTACACAAGGCCCACGGGCCGATTATCCGGCCCGCAGGCATATTTTTTCTCAATTCATTTTTGCGAGCTGGGCACTGCAGCCAGTCCCGGGGCTTGTAGGTGACCCGGAAACTGCAGAAAACTAATTGAAAAACGTGAAAACTATGTATTATTAGTATGTATTACTACTAATTACTAATTTAGTTAGTATGTATTATTATTACCTCCATTTATTAACTATGGCGATAGATGTGGCCCGCCATCCGCTCACAAACATGGGTCCTAGCCCCTATGCAAAAAAAGATTGCCAACCCCTGGTGTAATGGGATTGCTAGTCGGCGCAGACTCAGTGGGCCGAAGAGCCTCTTTCCACACTGAATCTCTAAAGTGAAATAAATCCCAAAGACTTGCAGGTTAGTATGCTAATTGGCTTCTGTAAAGTGTGCCAAGACATTGGACGAGTGCACGGGGGATCCTTGATGGGCCGAAGGGTCTGCTTCCATGCTGTATCTCTAAACTAAATGCTAGCAGCAGCCGCACACTGTTAGCGGAGGCACTCTGTGGACTTCGGAAGGTGCTTGGTATGTCTGTAGTCTGCTTTGAGGTTGGCTTCCTCTTAATTTGAGGAAGGATATCCTTGCTATTGAGGCAGTGCAGCATAGATTCACGAGGTTAATCCCCGGGATGGCGGGACTGCCATATGAGGAAAGATTGGAAAGACTGGGCTTGTATTCACTGGAATTTAGGATGAGAGGGGGGGAATCGTATAGAAACGTACAAAATTATAAAAGGACTTGACAAGCTAGATGCAGGAAAAATGTTCCCAATGTTGGGCGAGTCCAGAACCAGGGGCCACAGTCTAAGAATAAAGGGGAGGCCATTTAAAACTGAGATGAGGAAAAACTTTTTCACCCAGAGTTGTGAATTTGTGGAATTGCCTGCCACAGAGGGAAGTGGAGGCCAATTCACTGGCTGAATTTAAGAGAGATAGAGCTCTAGGGACTAGTGGAATCAAGGGATATGGGGAGAAGGCAGGAACGGGGTACTGATTGTGGATGATCAGCCATGATCACAATGAATGGCGGTGCTGGCTCGAAGGGCCGAATGGCCTCCTCCTGCACGTATTTTCGATGTTTCTATGTTTCTAACTAAACACACTCCTAGTTCCTTAGAGACGTGTATGATTGCTGGAGTTTGCAGCTTTCTGCTCCTATTTATATCGCTGTGGGTTAAAGTTTAATTTAGTTTCGAGATACAGAGCGGAAACAGGCCCTTCCACCCACCGAGTCCGCGCCGACCAGCGATCCCCACAAACTAACACTATCCCACACACACTACGGATAATGCTGCCCCTTTAAACTAGCGTTGAGTATCATGAGGTCCATGCCCAGGAGCTCAGGTGAGTAGAACATGCAAACGCAAGGGCAACATTTTAAGCTTGACACGATTTCACTGAGAAATGATCTCCAATTCAATCTACTACAAGCCTCACCCCATAGGAGGATGCTGTTTGGTGCATTGAGATTGCAGAAGAAAGCAGCAAAGAGGAACTGCAAATGCTGGTTTTGCACGCAAGGACAAAATGTGCTGGAGTAACTCAGCGGGCCAGGCAGCATCTCTGGAGAAAAAGGAATAGGGGACATCTTCAGAATGTTTGTTTTCCATCCCCTTTCTGGTTTTAAGATGACTAATTCATCCTTAGGTCTTCTTGCTTGTTCCTTAAATTGAACTGACCAAGGAGATGCATGGATGGTCCTTGGTTAGTAAATGTTTCGTGAGAGAAGAAGGGACTCAACCAGGAACGTCACCTGTCCATGTTCACCACTAATGCAGAGAGGGCCTGAAACATCGGGCTGCCGTTGCGGCCACTGCGGAGGCCTCAAATAGGCCCCGACCACGGGTGGACAAGAGGATGAGGACTGGACTTTGCTGCCTTCCCTCACAGTGGGAACCATTGTGGGGGGATGTTTTTATGTTTTATGTGAAATTCTTCGTTAATATGGTGTCTTACTTTTATTGGTGTGCTGCAAATGGCAACTCAAATTTCACTAGAGCAGAAATGGTGTATGTGACAATAAATGACCTTTGTCCTTTGTCCCTCCGAGTTACTCCAGTACTTTGTGTCCTTCTCCATAGAAGAATGGATTGGACGTGTGTGTGCATAAGTGACAAGTGAGATGCAATATGGAAAGGAGCGAGATGGACCATTTGGGGTGGGGGGGGGGGGGGGGGGGGCAAGTTAAACAAGACAGGGTTGTTAAACCTAATTCATAATTAGTCCAGGCCGAACAAAAATTAAAAATTACACAAAAACATGAAAACTGACCATTGTACTTAAAACACAAAAGGACGCAAAGAGCTGGAGTAACTCAGCGGGTCAGGCAGCATCTCTGGAGAACATGGATAGGTGACGTTTCACAAAGTGCTGGAGTAACTCAGCGGGTCAGGCAACATCGGTGGAGAACATGGATAGGTGACGTTTCACAGAGTGCTGGATTAACTCAGCGGGTCAGGCAGCATCTGTGGAGAACATGGATAGGTGACGTTTCATCACAAAGTGCTGGAGTAACTCAGTGGGTCAGGCAGCATCTCTGGAGGACATGGATAGGTGACGTTTCACAAAGTGCTGGATTAACTCAGCGGGTCAGGCAGCATCTGTGGAGAACATGGATAGGTGACGTTTCACAAAGTGCTGGAGTAATTCAGTGGGTCAGGCAGCATCTGTGGAGAACATGGATAGGTGACGTTTCACAGAGTGCTGGAGTAACTCAGCGGGTCAGGCAGCATCTGTGGAGAACATGGATAGGTGGATAGGCGTTCGTCAGACAGAAAGACAAGTCTGAAGAAGGGTCCCAACCCGGAATGTCGTTTACCCATGTTCTCCAGAGATACTGGCTGACCCGCTGAGTTACTCCAGTACTTTGTGTCCTTTTAAGTATTAACCAGCATCTGCAGTTCTTTGTTTCTACAATGTACTTAAAACATTGAAACTACAGATTTTTTTTAACTTGCTGCAACAGTTAATTATATGACAACAGAACCGAATAAAAATGTAAAATTTACAATAGTCCATTGTAAAACAGCAATGAATGATCGAGTTTCTAATCCATTTTACTTCACTGTATTAAGACAGTGCAGTATTAATCCTGTTCTCCCCCATCCTCCAAATAAACTCCATGGCACAGCGAGTTCAGGCTGCCTGACGAATGCCTCTGGCAAACTGCTGATGTGTTCAGTCTGACAAGGTGTCTCTTCCTATTAATTCAAGGGAAAATGAATGCAAAGTGATCTCTGCAGCTCTGGTCAAAGCCTGCCTGCAGAACTAGACTGATGATCGGAGACATTCAGCAAACAGGCAGCAGAGAAAAACTGGGAGGGATTGGGGTGGAGAGAAAGAATTGATCATGGGATCATAAAAAATAGGTGCAGGAGTAGGCCATTCAGCCCTTCGAGACAGCACAATGTGTAATAACTCAGAATCTATACATGAGTATAAGTTGTATCTGTAAGAAAACACACAGAGCCTAAATACATAGGTATTGTAAGCTCAAGCTCAATGCTGAATCTGACTAGCAGCTGGACTAGCAGGCTAGATAATATGAGTCACTCAATCAGATAGCTGTTTTGAGTGTACAGTGGTCAGTAGTAAAACGTGACATGGATCAGGTCAACATATGCGCTCACAGGGAGGACGTACAAACTCCACACAGACAGCACCCGGGGTCAGGATCGAACCCAGGTCTCTGGTGCTGTGAGGCAGTGGTTCTTCCGCTGCCGTCTCCTCAGAGTTCAGTTAATCGATGGTACTTGCAAACCACACTGGGGGAAAAAAAATCTATTAAGCACGTTTTAAGAACACTTGCATTTGGGCTGTGTAGGAGGATTATTTCAGCTTTAAATCATGCAAAGAATATTGCTTTTAATGTTTGTATTGTCAGAGAATCGTTACTGCTGGAACTAAGTCAAACCAACTGAAGCACAAAGCTACAAATAATGAGGAGAACACCATTCATTGTTGGCTGTCATTGCCAAAGCCAATGAGACAAGTTTGGTGGAAGGGTCCCTACATGATGAGGGGGCACCGCATTGAAACGTACCCAATATGTGAAAGGCCTGATAGAGTGGATGCAGAGAGGATGTTTCCATTAGTGGGTGAGTCTCGGACCAGAGGCCAGAGCCTCAAACTTAAAGGACATAAATTCAGAAAATTTGTGTTTAAGAAGGAACTGCAGATGCTGGAAAATCGAAGGTAGACAAAAAGGCTGGAGAAACTCAGCGGGTGCAGCAGCATCTATGGAGCGAAGGAAATAGGCAACGTTTCGGGCTGAAACACTTCTTCAGACTGAAGAAGGGTTTCGGCCCGAAACGTTGCCTATTTCCTTCGCTCCATAGATGATGCTGCACCCGCTGAGTTTCTCCAGCCTTTTTGTGCACCTTCAGAAAATTGGTGGTGGAAATCTGTGGAATTCATTGTTACAGCAGGCGGAGGAGACCAAGCCAATGGGTATTTTTAAGATGGAGATTGATAGATTCTTGATTAGTATGTGTGTCAGTGTTTATGTGTAGAAGGCAGGAGAATGGGGTTGAGAGGGAAAGATAGATCGGTCATGATTGAATGATGATTGAATAGATCATGATTGAATGGCGGAGTAGACTGGATGGGCCGAATGGCCTAATTTTGTTCCTATCACTTATGGACACGAACGTCACCTATCCATGTTCTCCAGGGATGTTGCCCAACCTGCTGAGTTACTCCAATTTAGTTTAGTTTATTGTCACTTGCACAGTGAAAAGCTTTAGTTGCGTGCTAACTAGTCAGTGGAAAGACAATGCATGATTACAATGGAGCTGTCAACATTGTGCAGTTCCTGATAAAAGGAATAACGTTTAGTGGAAGATAAAGTCTAGTAAAGTCCAATTCAAGATAGTCCGAGGGTCTCCAATGAGGTAGACAGTAGCTCAGGACTGCTCTCTAGTTGTAGATAGGTGGCTAGGATGCCTGATAAAGAGCTAGGTTCCTCCCAGCTGTTAGGTCTCCTTTTTGTAAATCAGCATCTGCAGTTCCTTGTTTCTATGAGATGAGAAGTTTGATATGCAAACTGGAAGAGTGGTATGGAAATGGTTAATCCTATACAAAACTGAAGTGCCAGACTTGGCTTAACACTGGCACTCTCACATCGGAGTTAGAAGGTCATGGCTTTAACTCCAGTTTCAGCAGCCAAGTTGTGAAAGGCCTGGACAGTGTGGATGTGGAGAAGATGTTTCCACCAGCTGGAGAATCTAGGCCCAGAGGCCACAGAATGAAAAGACGTACCTTTGGAATGGAGATGAGGAGGAATTTCCTTAGCCAGAGGGTGGTGAATGTGGGATTCATTGCCGCAGAAGGCTGCGGAGGCCAAGTCAGTGGATAATTTTAAGGCAGAGATAGATCAGATTGTTGATTAGTACTGGCGTCAGGGGTTATGGTGACAAGACTGGAGAATGGGGTTGAGGAGGGAGAGATACATCAGCCATGATTGAATAACAGAGTTGCCTAATTCTGCCCCGATCAAGTAAAATGATGAACTTATCACTTGTCAGACACTTCAGTACTCTCATAAATATCTCTAAACTAAACCACTGTAGGCTGTTCTACAACAAGGCCCTCTTGATTACACATTGAACCAGGGCCCTGGCAGCTTCCATGAAGGGAACAGAAAAAAGACAGCGCATTTATCTAACACCCTGACCAATATTTACCTCTTGAAACAACATCAGCAAACAATAAAATTAGCTGCTTTTATAGACAATAGTTGCAGGAGGAGGCCATTAGGCCCTTCGAGCCAGCACCGCCATTCAATGTGCTCACGGCTGATCATCCACAATCAGTACCCCGTTCCTGCCTTCTCCCCATATCCCCTGACTCCGCTATCTTTAAGAGCCCTATCTAACTCTCTCTTGAAAGCATCCAGAGAACCAGCCTCCACCGCCTTTTCTGTCGTGGCAGCTTTACTGATGAACTTGCACACCAGATTAAACAGTAAAAGGTGCATAGAAAGATTTACGTGAATAGACACAAAATGCTGGAGTTACTCAGCGGGACAGGCAGCATCTCTGGAGAATAGGTGTAGGAATGAACTGCAGACTCTGGTTTAAACCGAAGAAGGGTCTCAACCCGAAACGTCGCCCATTCCTTCCCCCCCAGAGATGCTGCCTGTCCCGCTGAGTTACTCCAGCTTCTTTTCCCAATGTAAGGTTCCATTTGGAAAACGCAATTCCTCGCATTAGTATCGTCAGTCTATAGCTTCCTAGGAGTGAAAGCCGCCGACATTTGTTTAGTTAGTTTAGTTGAGTTTAGTTTATTGTCACGTGTACCGAGGTACAGTGAAAAGCTTTTGTTGCGCGCTGTCCAGTCAGCGGAAAGACAACACATGATTACAATCGAGCCATTCACAGTGTACAGATACATGATAAGGGAATGGAGTTTAGTACAAGGATCAAGGATAGTCCGAGGGTCACCAATGAGGTAGATAGTAGTTCGGGACCGCTCTCTGGTTGTGGTAGGATGGTTCAGTTACCTGATAACAGCTGTGAAGAAACTGCCCCTGAATCTGGAGGTGTGCGTTTTCACATTTCTTCATCTTTTGCTCGATGGGAGAGGGGAGAAGAGGGCAGCCAGTGTAATAAAACCCGTTCCTACCTCTCGTTCGTCCCTGGCAAGGACACAGAGTCAAGCTGGCTTAGGACTCATCATACTGAGAAGCTTTGTCAGCCGTGGAGACACACCCCCCCAAGGCCTAACCAGCTGTCAACGCAGCTAAGCAGATTATTAAAAATTAAACAAATGCAAAATTACCAAAACACAAAAAGATTTAAATCGCTTGAAATATTAAAGATATGCAAATGAACAATTAAACATCAATTATTTTAAACTAACTGGAAATGTCCATGCATAACTGTGTCCATGCATTATGGGCGGCGCGGCGGTAGAGTTGCTGCCTCACAGCGCCGGTGACCCGGGTTCGATCCTGACTACGGGTGCTGCCTGTACGGAGTTTGCATGTTCTCCCCGTGACCTGCGTGGGTTTTCTGCGAGATCTTTGGTTTCCTCCCACACTCCAAAGACGTACAGCTTTTGTAGGTTAATCGGCTAGGTATAAATGTAAACATTGCCCCAAGTGTGTTTAACACAGTGCAGGTGTGTGGGGATCGCTGGTCGGTGCTGCCTCAGTGGGCTGTAGGGCCCGTTTCCGCGCTGTATCTCTAATCTAAACTAGGGCAGGGGTAAGCATGTTCCTTCCAACTTCTCCCTCTTTAATCCCTTCTAAAATAGTTGTTTTTTTACCACCATAGACAATAGGTACAATAGACGATAGGCGCAGGCAATTATATTGTCTATAAAATAGGTATTTTTACCGCTAAACACCAAAGTGTTTATTTGCCCAACACTCCAGCATCTGAAGTTTCTTGTGTCTCCATTTCCACTTGCATTGTGGGCTTGGACTATAATTCAGATCTTTCAGAAAGGGAATCAAGGGATGTGGGGAGAAAGCAGCATTGAATGGCGGTGCTGGCTCGAAGGGCCGATGGCCTACTCCTGCATCTATTTTCAATGCTTCTATGTTTCTATGTAAAAGATACCCAAAAAACATTCAATCTACGAAGATAGACACAAAAAGCTGGAGTAACTCAGCGGGACAGGCAGCATCTCTGGAGAGAAGGAATGATGACGTTTCGGGACGAGACCCTTCTTCAGGCCCCGATCTACACTAATAATAATAATAATAAATTTTATTTATGGGTGCCTTTCAAGAGTCTCAAGGACACCTTACAAAAATTGAGCATGTAGAGGAAAAACATGTAAGGGGAATGAAATAAATAGTAGAGACATGACTAGTACACAAAGTAAAGACAGAATTCAATACAAAACACAGTATGAGGCAATTAATGCACAGATGAAAAGGGACGGGGACGTGGGGCTAAGGATAGGCAGAGGTGAAGAGATGGGTCTTGAGGCGGGACTGGAAGATGGTGAGGGACACGGAATTGCGGATCAGTTGGGGGAGGGAGTTCCAGAGCCTGGGAGCTGCCCTGGAGAAGGCTCTGTCCCCAAAACTGCGGAGGTTGGACTTGTGAGTCCTAATGTTTATGGTACCTCATCATCTCTGCCAGTAACTCTCTCCACCACTAGAAATGAGTAGAATCATTTCTACTCTGCATTGAAATGATTGAGGCAATGAAGATGTGTCACCGATAACCCTCTATTGAGGAGTCCAGAACTGGAGCGCAGTTGGAAAGAATTTGGCGCACAATGTCAGGATGTCAAGGCTTCCAAACTCTTGCCTGCTGAGATTCGAGCAGTGGGCTTCCTGCCAGTTATGTGAAAATTGCCACTAGTCATAGAGTCAAAGGGCCTCTTTTCACGCTGTATCTCTAAAGTAAAGTCTAAAGTGCGGTGGGTAGTTTAGTTTAGTTTAGAGATACAGCGCGGAAACAAGCCCATCTGCCCACCGAGTCCGCTCCGAACAACGCTCCCCGCACACCAACACTATCCTGCACACGCTAGGGACATTTTTACATTCACACCCAGCCAACTAACCTACAAACCTGTGCGTCTTTGGAGTGTGGGAGGAAAACAAAGATCGCGGGGAAAGCCCATGCAGGTCACAGGGAGAACGTGCAAACTCTGTACAGACAACACCTGTAGTCAGGATCGAACCCGGGTCTCTGGTGCTTCGGGTTTCACAGAGAGATCTATTCCCCTTCTGTAAAACTATGCTTACTATATACCTATTTTACTATAGCAAGGTTTATGAAACATTTAGACAGGTAAACAAATAGGACAGGT
Source organism: Amblyraja radiata (assembly GCF_010909765.2). Lineage (NCBI taxonomy): Eukaryota > Metazoa > Chordata > Chondrichthyes > Rajiformes > Rajidae > Amblyraja > Amblyraja radiata. The sequence goes on from NC_045967.1 coordinate 54,229,524, forward strand.
TTAGTGGGCCAGACGCAGGCAGTTGGATGAGTGTAGATGGGACATGTTGGCCAGTGTGGGCAAGTTGGGCTGAGGTGCCTGTTTCCACGCTGTATCACTATGACTCTTGCACTGTACACTACAGTTACATAGAATATTGGTGACACAACATCTCCAGTACCATGTGTAGAATTGGTTTTCTTACTCAAGGAAGGATGGAGGCTCAGTGGAAGATTTATTGATCAACCAGAGGGGCGAGAGATGCTGGGATCGGGAAAACAAATCAACTGTTGGAAGAACACTTGTGGAGGCGGTGAGATGGATGATGTTTTATGTTGAAACTTTTCTTCACGTCTTATAGATGCCAAATTAAACAGACACAAGTCAAAGTCCAAGTCGTAAGTTGCTGAAAGTGGCAACACAAGTAGATATGGTGGTAAAGGTGGCGTATGGTATGCTTGCCTTCATTGGTCAGGGCAATGAGTATAAGAGTCAGGAAGTCATCTTGCAGTTCTGGTAGCCCCATTACAGGAGAGACACAAAAAGCTGTAGTGACTCAGTCTGAAGAAGGGTCTCGACCCATTCCTTCTCTCCAGAGATGCTGCCTGTCCCGCTGAGTTACTGCAGCTTTTTGCGTTTACGTTTGGTTTAAACCAGCATCTGCGGTTCCTTCTTGCACAGGTATTACAGGTACAAGTATTGGAGGCTTTGGAGAGGGTGGAGAATGATGCCTGGGTTAGGGGTGTTACCAACATGGAGAGGTTGGGCAAACCTGGATTGTTTTCCCTAAGAGGCTCATCCTTCTAAATTCCAGAGTATATAAGCCCAGCCGCTCCATTCTATCAGCATATGACAGTCCCGCCATCCCGGGAATTAAGCTGGTGAATCTACGCTGCACTCCCTCAATAGCAAGAATGTCCTTCCTCAAATTTGGAAACCAAAACTGCACACAATACTCCAGGTGTGATCTCATCAGGGCCCTATACAACCGCAGAAGGACCTCTTTGCTCATATACTAGAAGTATGTAAATTATGAAATGCATAGATAGGATAAAGATAACCGATTTCACAGCATGGAAATATTAACTGCTCGAGAACACAGCTTGAAGGTGAGAGGGGAAAAGTTTTTAACAAAGTGAGGAATGTTGGGCAATTTAAAAAAATTCAGGCAGAGACATGCATATCTAAATTCTTCATCCTAAAGGCTATTTAGGTGAGGAATTCAAATAAAGACATGGTTTTGTTTAAAGAACATGGAAAAGTGTTCAGAACAGTTATGGGCGACACGGTGGCGTAGCGGTAGAGTTGCTGCGTCACAGCGCCAGAGACCCGGGTTCGATCCCAACTATGGGTGCTGTTTGTACGGAGTTTGTACGTTCTCCCAGTGACCACGTGGGTTTTCTCCGGGTGCTCCGGTTTCCTCCCACACTCCAAAGACGTACAGGTTTTTAGGTGGATTGGCTTCTGAAAATTATCCCTTGGACTATGCTAGTGTACGAGTCCTAGCCGACCAGCGATTCTCGTTTATAAACTTTTATCAGTAGAGATATGGATGGGCAAGGCGTGAACATGTCAGATAAAAGTAGACAATGTTCAGGGAAATGCAGAATAGTTCATTGTTGGCTGAAGGGAAGGTGACAACGAGGCAGACAAACAGTAAAATTAATCAAGAGGACAGTGAAACTA
>NC_045967.1:54236188-54319956 GCF_010909765.2 Amblyraja radiata
TTTTCAATAAATCTCAACTTACTTTACCAGCATGCGATGGCATATATTTACTAATGGGATGACAAGGTGTAGGAGCGGAATTAGGCCATTCGGCCCATCGAGTCTACTCCACCATTCAATCATGGCTGATCTATCTCTCCCTCCTAACGCCATTCTCCTGCCTTCTATCCATAAGGCCCGACACTCATACTAATCAAGAATCTGTTCATCTCTTGCCTTAAAAATACCCATTGACCTAGCCACAGAATTCCACAGATTCACCTCCATCTGACTAAAGAAACTCTTCCTCATCTCCATTCGAAAGGTACATCCTTTTATTCTGAGGCTGTGGCCTCTGGTCCTAGACTCTCACACTAGTGGAAACATCCTCTCCACATCCACTACTCCAAGCCAGAGTGGTGTGCCCATTTGTACTTAAACTACTGATAGGAAGGCATGGGCACCATCGGCTATCCAGTAACATGCTCAATAGACTATTTAGCATGCCTGAGCCTACATACTGAATCAAAGAGAAACACAAATTGCTGGAGTAACTCAGCGGGTCAGGCAGCACCTCTGGACAAAAGGAATCAAGCCTGTTCTCGGTAGATTTCCAGCCATGTTTGCTTAAATTTAGTTTAGTTTAGAGATACAGCGCGGAAACAGGCCCTACAGCCCACCTAGTCCACCTCTCCAGAGATCCCCGCACATTAACATTATCCTACACACGCTAGCGACAATTTTACATTTATATACCAAGCCAATTAACCTACAAACCCACGTCTTTGGGAGAATGGGGGAGGCGAAGGAGATTAGACTGGGTGTTATAGGATAGTAATGGGACCATTGCTGGAAACATCCTCTCCACATCCATTCTATCTAGGCCTTTAGGCCTTTCATTATCCAGGGAAGTTTCAATGAGATCCCTCTGCCCCCGTCCCCCTTTCATCCTTCCAAATTTCAGCAAGTACAGGCCCAGATTATCTATTTGTTGCTAGAATCATTTTTTATTCAGCGAGCAAATGACAAACCACAATACCGTGTGCGGGAACAACTCTGTAATAGTAATGTACCTTGCAGCAGAAGACAATGCCCACAAACATACACAAGGCCACAGAACACAATCAACTGCAAGGAACTTGCATCTAAATGGTGGCCGGCTAGGAAAAGGGGAGATGCAGCGAGACCTGGGTGTCATGGTACACCAGTCATTGAAAGTGGGCATGCAGGTGCAGCAGGCAGTGAATAAAGCGAATGGTATGTTAGCTTTCATAGCAAAAGGATTTGAGTACAGGAGCAGGGAGGTTCTACTGCAGTTGTACAGGGTCTTGGTGAGACCACACCTGGAGTATTGCGTACAGTTTTGGTCTCCAAATCTGAGGAAGGACATTATTGCCATAGAGGGAGTGCAGAGAAGGTTCACCAGACTGATTCCTGGGATGTCAGGACTGTCTTATGAAGAAAGACTGGATAGACTTGGTTTATACTCTCTAGAATTTAGGAGATTGAGAGGGGATCTTATAGAAACTTACAAAATTCTTAAGGGGTTGGACAGGCTAGATGCAGGAAGATTGCTCCCGATGTTGGGGAAGTCCAGGACAAGGGGTCACAGCTTAAGGATAAGGGGGAAATCCTTTAAAACCGAGATGAGAAGAACTTTTTTCACACAGAGAGTGGTGAATCTCTGGAACTCCCTGCCACAAAGGATAGTCGAGGCCAGTTCATTGGCTATATTTAAGAGGGAGTTAGATGTGGCCCTTGCGGCTAAGGGGATCAGAGGGTATGGAGAGAAGGCAGGTACGGGATACTGAGTTGGATGATCAGCCATGATCATATTGAATGGCGGTGCAGGCTCGAAGGGCCGAATGGCCTACTCCTGCACCTAATTTCTATGTTTCTATGTTTCTATGAACACCCTCAAATGTTTACGATAGACAATGCAGATGGCATAACAATTAGTAATAATTAGTTTAATTTAGAGATACGTCACGGAAACAGGCCCTTCGGCCCACCGAGTCCACCGAGACCAGCGATGCCCTCACATTAACACTATCCTACACACACCAGGGACAATTTCACATTTCCACCAAGCGAATTAACCTACAAACCTGTACGTCTCTGGAATGTGGGAGGAAACCGGAGCACCCGGAGAAAACCCACACAAATAATGATCGATTGATGTTTGAGGTTTGGATTTTACATTATCTGACTCTACTGCTTAAGAAGATTGGTGCAATTAACCAGATAAGATGGCCGGGCTAGGAGGGTTACACTCAAGTAGGAAGCGTAGCCCCTGAGGACCAAGAAGCAAAGAATTCCTTCGTAAGGAAGTCAGGACATCTTTGCAATTCTTAACCACAGAGGGCTGTGAATAATTGATCACTCGGCACTCTCACATTTGGGCGTCACGGAGGCTCAGCGGGAGCAGACTAGCTCTATCCGACATACACCAGGGACAATTTACAATTTTACCGAATTTACCAATGAACCTACAAACCTGTACATCTTTCGACTGTGGGTGGAAAGCGGAGAACGTTCAAACTGCGTTCAGACACCACCCGAAGACAGGATCGAACCCGGGTCTCCGGCGCTGTAAGGCCGCAACTCTACCGCTGCGCCACCGTGCCGCCCAGGTGCTGCCTAATGTTTTTATGAAGTTAAGAATGAAACAGAGGGAACGCCCATTTTGGAAGAGTTGAATCAACTTGAATAACAATAACAAACCTCCCATGCACGTTACATTTTTATTGACTAAATTAATATTTCTGATAGATGGTGACATGCCCATTCTCCGAGGCTCCCAGTCTCACACGAAGGACGTCAAATAATAGGAAGCTTTACAATGTACATTTCACTAAAGATCTTATTGACATTTCCCAGCTTGCATGAAACTAATCAGAGGTGCTTTGACTTTGACTTTGTACGTTCTCACCGTGACCTGTGTGGGTTTTCTCCGCGATCTTCGGTTTCCTCCCACACCCGAAACGTACAGGTTTGTAGGTTAATTGGTTTGGTATAAATGTTAAAAAAATTGTTCCCAGTGTGTGTAGGATTGTGTTAATGGGCCTTTATTCGCTGGAGTTTTGAAGGTTGAGGGGGGACTGCATTGAAACTTACAGAATAATGAAAAGCGTAGATAGGGCGGATGTGGAGAGGATGTTTCCACTGGTGGGAGAGTCTAGGACCAGAGGTCACAGCCTCAGAATTAAAGGGTGCTCTTTTAGAAAGGAGGTGAGGAGGGACTTTTTTAGTCAGAGGGTAGTTAATCTGTGGAACTCATTGCCACAGAGGGCTGTGGAGGCCAAGTCAGTGGATATTTTTAAGGCAGAGATGGACAGATTCTTGATTAGAATGGGTGTCAAGGGTTATGGGGAGAAGGCAGGAAAATGTGGCTAGGAGGGAGAGATCAGCCATGATTGAATGGCGGAGGGGACACAATGGGCCGAATGGCCTAATTCTACTCCTATAACTTGTGAACTCTAATGCAATTTCAAACACTCAATCTGCTATTGTAGTATTGGATCACACACCGGCATTAAATTATTTTACATTTCAAAACGCATATTAAAGTAGCACTCTGCTGTGGAGTCAATGGTACAGTGGTACTTCATTGTGACATACACCTAGCTACAGTGAGATTCATTTTTGCAGTTCAAGTGTGTTTTATTGTCATATGTCCCGAACCAGAACAATTTAATTCTTACTTGCAGCAGCATAACAGGTTTGTAAACACTGTGCTCAAAAGACACGGAGAACGGAGACGAGGAAACACTTTTTCTCACAGAGAGTTGTGAGTCTGTGGAATTCTCTGCCCCAGAGGGCGGTGGTGGCCGGTTCTCTGGATACTTTCAAGAGAGAGCTAGATAGGGCTCTTAAAAATAGCGGAGTCGGGGGTATGGGGAGAAGGCAGGAACGGGGTACTGATTGTGGATGATCAGACATGATCACATTGAATGGCGGTGCTGGCTCGAAGGGCCGAATGGCTTACTCCTGCACCTATTGTCTATTGATCGCTAGTCAGTGCAGACTTGTAGACCGAAGGGCCTGTTTCCACGCTAAAGTAAAACGCTTTTGATTTAATTTATTCTAAAGGCAGTTTGGGGCAGATTTGCTAACTTCTGATTTAAATAGTGTCACAGTTGCAATCTAGTCTCTGGGCTAAAATTACTTTGAATGACAATACTGTTGCTTTGCACATCTGTGGATTTTATCTAAAATCCCATCACAATCTGGTTTCATACATGTCTAGCTGTCACAGTGTTGATTCACCTTCCATGCAGATGATAGAGTGAGGTTTGTAATTCACAGTGCCTTAAGCCTTGTTTGTGCAAGATCTTTGCTGATATGACACTTCTACAAGGAAGGAACTGCAGATGCTCTAAAACAAAGCTAGGCACAAAAAGCTGGAGTAGCTCCGTGGGTCAGGCAGCGACTCCGGAGAAAAGGATTGGGTGACGTTTCGGGGTGAGACCCTTCTTCAGACTCTAGCTCAGTTCAGTTTAGTTTATTGTCACGCGTACCGAGGTACAGTGAAAAGATGTTGGTGCATGCTAACCAGTCAGCGGAAAGACAATACAGATTACAATCAAGCCATTTACTAACCAGTCAGCGGTTGACGTTTCGGGTAGAGACCCTATTTGAGACTGAAGAAGACCAGCCTGAAGAAGGATCTGGACCCGAAATGTCACCTATTCCTTTTATCAAGTGAAACTGCCTGACCCTCAGAGTTACTCCAACATTTTATGTATTTTTCCCTTCATCAGACTAGTTGTGAGTTGTACAGAATTGGAATTATGGTCCCAATCAGAAATATTCTCTGTTTATTCCCTCAATAGATTCTGCCTGACCAATTGAGTTCCTCCAGCATTTTATTTTTTTGCAAGGGTACAAGATAGCTGTCTGAAGAAGGCCTGAAAAAGGGTCTCGACCCGAAACGTCACCCATTCCTTCTCTCCAGAGATGCCGCCTGCCCCACTGAGTTACTCCAGCTTTTTGTGTTTATCTTCGGTTTAAACCAGCATCTGCAGTTCTTTCCTACAAATAAGATAGCTGTGCTCCACTTTCTCAGTTACAATAGTAATGCCCATGTCCCATGCAAGAATTAAAGACTGACTATAATATTTCATAAATATTATGGGGTTGAGGGGGAAAGATAGATCAGCCATGATTGAATGGTGGAATTGACTCGATGGGCAGAATGGCCTAATTCTGCTCCTATCACTTATGAACTTATGAATCACGGAATATTTCTCCAAAGTTCCAAATATTCTAGTCTCAAAATATTGAATAAATAGACTCGATGGGCAGAATGGCTTAATTCTGCTGCCAGAACTTATGTACTTTAAAAAAAAAGAATTTGATGAGGCCATGTTTCGAGTATTGAGTTCAGTTTTGGTCACCCTGGTGTAAGAAAGAGGTTGTTAAACTGGAAAGGGTGCGGGGAGGATTTACGAGGATGTTGCCAGGTCTCGAGGGCCTGAGCTATAGGGAGAGGTTGAGCAGGCTGGGACTCTTTGGCGAGCAGGAGGATGAGGGGTGATCTTACAGAGTGTGCACAAGAGCAGGCCCCAATATTGGTCACGTGTGTGACCCAAAATATGAACAATTGTGGAATACACCTCATTTAATTCTGAAAGCATTTCAGGTAAATTGTTTTGAACTGTATATCTGATTCATTTTTTTCAAAGTTTGTCAAGGGAAATTTTAATATGTTATATGCTGACAATGGTTGTTCGGGGTCAGAGGACAAATATGACTGGTCACGTGTGTGACCTCACTATGGATGCAGTTTTTTCATAACTCAGTTTTATCTTACAAACTCTGTGAATTAAAAAAAAGCTAGAATGTTCAAATCTTTTGCAGACATGCATTATAGTCCTGTAGGTAGGAAAATAGCAATGAATAAGATGAATCTCTTACAATAATTTTTTTAATGTATTACTTTACATGATGCCATCTAGTCCCGTGTGTGATAATGGCCCATGAGATGAGAAGAGAGGGTGAATGAACAGTATTTTGCCCAGAACAGGGGAATCGAGTACCAGGGGACGTGGGTGCAGGGTGACAGGGGAAAGATTTAATGGGAACCCGAGGAGTCACCTGTTTACACAGAGGGTGGTGGGTGTATGGAACGAGCTGCCGGAGGAGGTAGTAACGCAGGTACTCTTATAATATTTAAGAGACATTTAGACATGTTACATGGATAGGCCAAGTTTAGAGGGATATGGGCCAAACGCAGGCAGGTGGGACTAGTGTAGATGGGGCATGTTGGTCGGTGTGGGCAAGTTGTGCCGAAGGGGATCGGATTGAAACATATAAGATTGTTAAGGGTTTGGACACACCAGAGGCAGGAAACATGTTCTCGAAGTTGGGGGAGTCCAGAACCAGGGGCCACAGTTTAAGAATAAGGAGTAAGCCATTTAGAACGGAGACGAGGAAACACTTTTTAACAGTTGCGAGTCTGTGGAACTCTCTGCCTCAGAGGGCGGTGGAGGCCGGTTCTCTGGATACTTTCAAGAGAGAGCTAGATAGGGCTCTTAAAGATAGTGGAGTCAGGGGATATGGGGAGTAGGCAGGAACGGGGTACTGATTGGGGATGATCAGTCATGTTCACATTGAATGGCGGTGCTGGCTTGAAGGGCCAAATGGCCTACTCCTGCACCTATTGTCCATTGGGCCTGTTTCCACGCTGTATGAGTCTGACTCTGAGTAGGCCATTTTGCCCTTCGAGCCAGCACCGCCATTCAATGTGATCATGACTGATCAAGTGTAGTTTAGAATTACAGCGCAGAAACAGGCCCTTCGGCCCACCGAGTCCGCACCGACCAGCGATCCCCGCACATTATCACTATCCTGCACACACTGGGGACAATTTTGTTTTGCATTCACACCAAACAAATGAACCTACAAACCCGTACGCGTGGGAGGAAACCGAAGATCTCGGAGAAAACCCACTCAGGTCACGGGGAGAATGTGCAAACTCCATACAGACAGCACCCGTAGTCGGATTCGAAACTGGGTGTCTGGCGCTGTAAGGCAGCTGCCCCTGTCCCACTTAGGAAACCTGAACAGAAACCTCTGGAGACTTTGCGCCCCACCCAAGGTTTCCGTGCGGTTCCCGAATGTTGCAGGTGGTTGCCGGAGGTTGCAGGTAGTGGAAGCAGGTAGGGAGACAGATAAAAACCTCCAGGAACCGTACGGAAACCTTGGGTGGGGCGCAAAGTCTCCAGAGGTTTCTATTCAGGTTTCCTAAGTGGGACAGGGGCTGCGCCACCGTGCCGTGTCCTTTTCTGGAGGATATTCGGCACAAGTATCTTAATAACAGCTGGAGAAAGTCGACCTTGATTTTTCCTCCGGTCTTGAAGACCAATTTTCTCAATTAGTCCACACAACCGCTGAGGCCAGCTCAGAGACAAAGAGCATCCAACCCACTGCACGTGGGAGAAAGCAACTAACATCTTACTGCGTGTAGGATGCTGAATGGTGCATTCACCACACACTGTTGGACTGTATTCATTAATAGAATTGAATACATTTCATTAGCCAAGGAATTTGCCTTGGTGCTTTGCTCACAAGTAACAACGCGATATACAGTAGACAATTAAACATAAAACATTTATAACTTAAACATGTGAAGAATGAAATAAAATACCAGAGCAAAAGGAGGCTACAGACTTTTGGCTGTTATAATATTTATGAAATATTATAGTCAGTCTTTTATTCTTGCATGGGACGTGGGCATTACTATTGTAACTGACAAAGTGGAGCACAGCTATCTTATATGTAGGAAGGAATTGCAGATGCTGGTTTAAACCGAAGATAGACACAAAAAACTGGAGTAACTCAGCGGGACAGGCAGCATCTCTGGAGAGAAGGAATGGGTGACGTTTCGGGTCGAGACCCTTTTTCAGGCCTTCTTCAGACAGCTATCTTGTACCTTTGCAAAAAGTGCTGGAGGAACTCAATTGTTCAGGCAGAATCTATTGAGGGAATAAACAGCGAACATTTCTGATTGGGACCATAATTCCAATACTGTACAACTCACAACTAGTCTGAAGAATGGAAAAAATACATAAAATGCTGGAGTAAATGCTGAGACCGCTGAGAAAAACATTACGGAGCTGCGGGTCTGTGGAGCGGCCAGCCGCGGACGGCGGCGCTGAACCTTACATCGGGAGCCTGGGACCTCTCGCCGAGATCGCCAGTGATGGAGCTCCTTCCAGCGCGGCCTTGTTGGCTTCGGAAGCCGCGGTCTCCGGTAAGGGAAGCGGCCGTTCCAGGTGTCCCATGCCGCTGAGAGGATTCTCCCGACGCCGGAGCACCATCACCCGGCGAGAAGGGCTGGAACATCGGGCCCCGTAGCGGCTACTGCGGAGGCCTCAATAGGCCCGACTATGGGTGGACATGGGATGGGGACTGGACTTTGTGCCTTCCCTCATAATGGGAACCATTGTGGGGGGATGTTTTTATGTTTAAATCTCTTATTAATGTTATGTCTGTATTTTTTCTTTATATGCTGTATTGGCAAGAAGCATTTCACTACACCGAGGTGTATGTGACCAATAAAATAACCTTTGACTTGCGAAAAGGAATAGGACATTTCGGGTCGAGATCCTTCTTTAGGCATGTCTTCTTCAGTCTCAAATAGGGTCTCTACCCGAAACGTCAACCATTCCTTTCCTCCAGAGATGCTGCCTGACCCTTTCAGTTACTCCAGCATTTTGTATCAATCTCCTGTGTAAACCAGCATCTGCAGTTCCTTCCTGCACATTTCAGATTGGGACCAAACTTCAATTCTTTATAACTCACAACTAGTCTGAAGAAGGGTCCCGACCTGAAATGTCACCCATCCATTCCCTCCACAGATGCTGCCTGACCCACTGAGTTTCTCCAGCGAGTGGTATTTGACCTCAAAGGGAAACATTAGTGGAGCGAGGGAAAGTCATAGAGTGATACAGCGTGGAAACAGGCCCTTCAGCCCAACTTTCCCACACTGGCCAACCTGTCCCAGCTACACTTGTGTTTGGCCCATATTCCTCCAGACCTGTCCTATCCGTGTCTAATTGTCTCTTAAACATTGGGATAGTCCCTGCCTCAACTACCTACTCCGGCAGCATGTTCCATACACCCACCACCCTTTGTGTGAAAAAGTTACCCCTCAGGTTCTTATTAAATCTTTGCCACTTCATACGGGTGGCACGGTGGCGCAGCGGTAGAGTTGCTGCCTTACAGCACTTGCAGCACCAGAGACCCGGGTTCGATCCCGACTACGGGTGCTGTCTGTGCGGAGTTTGTACGTTCTCCCCCTGACCGCGTGGGTTTTCTCCAAGATCTTCGGTTTCCTCCCACACTCCAAAGACGTGGCTTGGCATAAATGTAAATTGTCCCTAGTGTGTGTAGGTATCGGGATCGCTGGTCAGCGCGGATTCTTTGGTCTGATGGGCCTGTTTACATAGATACATAGGTGCAGGAGTAGGCCATTCGGCCCTTCGAGCCTGCACCGCCATTCAATATGATGATGGCTGATCATCCAACTCAGTATCCTGTACCTGCCTTCTCTCCATACCCCCTGATCCCTTTAGCCACAAGCGCCACATCTAACTTCCTCTTAAATATAGCCAATGAACTGGCCTCAACTACCCTCTGTGGCAGACAGTTCCAGAGATTCACCACTTTCTGTGTGAAAAATGCTTTTCTCATCTCGGTCTTAAAGGATTTCCCCCTTATCCTTAAACTGTGACCCCTTGTCCTGGACTTCCCCAACATCGGGAACAATCTTCCTGCATCTAGCCTGTCCAACCCCTTAAGAATTTTGTAGGTTTCTATAAGATCCCTCCTCAATCTCCTAAATTCTAGCGAGTATAGAAACATAGAAACATAGAAATTAGGTGCAGGAGTAGGCCATTCGGCCCTTCGATCCTGCACCGCCATTCAATATGATCATGGCTGATCATCCAACTCAGTATCCCGTACCTGCGTTCTCTCCATACCCTCTGATCCCCTTAGCCACAAGGGCCACATCTAACTCCCTCTTAAATATAGCCAATGAACTGGCCTCGACTACCCTCTGTGGCAGAAAGTTCCAGAGATTCACCACTCTCTGTGTGAAAAAAGTTCTTCTCATCTCGGTTTTAACGAAAAAAGTTCTTCTCATCTCGGTTATAAGCCGAGTCTATCCAGTCTTTCTTCATATGAAAGTCCTGACATCCCAGGAATCAGTCTGGTGAACCTTCTCTGCACTCCCTCTATGGCAATAATGTCCTTCCTCAGATTTGGAGACCAAAACTGTACGCAATACTCCAGGTGTGGTCTCACCAAGAACCTGTACAACTGCAGTAGAACCTCCCTGCTCCTATACTCAAATCTTTTTGCTATGAATCCTAACATACCATTCGCTTTCTTCACTGCCTGCTGCACCTGCATGCCTACTTTCAATGACTGGTGTACCATGACACCCAGGACTCCTTGCATCTCCCCTTTTCCTAATCGGCCACCATTTAGATAATAGTCTGCTTTCCTGTTTTTGCCACCAAAGTGGATAACCTCACATTTATCCACATTATACTGCATCTGCCATACATTTGCCCACTCACCCAGCCTATCCAAGTCACCTTGCAGCCTCCTAGCATCCTCCTCACAGCTAACACTGCCCCCCAGCTTAGTGTCATCCGCAAACTTGGAGATGTTGCCTTCAATTCCCTCGTCCAAATCATTAATATATATTGTAAATAGCTGGGGTCCCAGCACTGAGCCTTCCGGTACCCCATTAGTCACTGCCTGCCATTGTGAAAAGGACCCGTTTACTCCTACTCTTTGCTTCCTGTCTGCCAGACAGTTCTCTATCCACATCAATACTGAACCCCCAATACTGTGTGCTTTAAGTTTGTATACTAATCTCTTATGTGGGACCTTGTCGAAAGCCTTCTGAAAGTCCAGATACAACACATCCACTGGTTCTCCCCTATCCACGCTACTAGTTACATCCTCGAAAAATTCTATAAGATTCGTCAGACATGATTTACCTTTCGTAAATCCATGCTGACTTTGTCCAATGATTTCACCACTTTCCAAATGTGCTGCTATCCCATCTTTAATAACTGACTCTAGCAGTTTCCCCACTACCGATGTTAGACCAACTGGTCTGTAATTCCACGTTTTCTCTCTACCTCCCTTTTTAAAAAGTGGGGTTACATTAGCTACCCTCCAGTCCTCAGGAACTACTCCAGAATCTAAAGAGTTTTGAAAAATTATCACTAATGCATAACTAATCAGTATTAGTTAAAAATTATCACTAATGCATAATGATAGTGTTTCCACACTATCTCCAAACTAAACTAAAAATCTTCAACCTATGTCCTCTGGTCCTCGATTCACCTACTCTGGGTAAGAGACCCTGTGCATCTACCCGATCTATTACTTTCATTATGATTTTATACACCTCTATAAGATCACCCCTCATCCACCTGCGCTCCAAGGAATGGTATCCAGGCCTACTCAACTTCTCCCTGTAGCTCAGACACCCAAGTCCTTGCAACATCCTCGTAAATCTTCTCTGTACCCTTTCCATCGTGACAACATCTTTCCTATAACATGGTGCCCAGAATTGAACACCAGAGGATCCAATTCAAATATTGCTTTCTAAAGAAGATAATTTCCAAGTGCAAATGTAATGACGGATTATATTTTCAGGGGAAACGGATACTTAAAAGGTTTGGCAAATGTGTCACTCTCCTCCCACGAGTGGCAGAGCAAATGCTACACAACCCCTGTAATATTCTCCATTATCCAGTCAACACAAGGCATATTGCAGACTAGATTTACTTTACTGTTAGAATCTGCTACTAACCTTAGACTCGTGGAGATAACACTTTGGGATTCGGGAGAGAAAAGTCTTCAATAAATTAAAAATTTTGAGTCTCATAATAAAGAATAAGTTGTACTGTAAAAATGACGACGTTGATAGGTTTTTAGAATCAGGCCATTCGGCCCATCAAGTCTACTCCGCCATTCAATCATGGCCGATCTACCTCTCCCTCCCAACTCCATTCTCCTGCCTTCTCCCCATAACCCCTGAAGCCCGCACTAATCAACAAATCTGATCAAAGACAAGGATTTAGTTCTGCAGTCATACAGCACGGACACATGCCCTTCGGCCCAAAATACTCATGCCGACCAAAATGTCCCATCCATGCAAGTCTCACCTGGTCACATTTGGCCCATATCCCTCGAAACATTGTCCAAGATTTTGTGTACAAAATCATGAGTGGAATGGATTGGGTAGAAGCAGAGTCTCTTACCCAAAGTAGGGGAATCGAGAACATAGGATTAAGGTGGGGGTGGGAGGGGGGTAAGATTTAATAGGATCCTGAGGGGTAGTTTTTTCACACAAAGGGTGGTGGGTTGTATGGAATGAGCTGCCGGAGGAGGTAGCTAAGGCAGGGACTATTGCAACATTTAAGAAACCTTTGGACAGGTACATGGATAGGACAGGTTTGGAGGGATATGGGCCAAACGCAGGCAGGTGTGACTGGGACACATTGGTCGCCGGTCGGTGTGGGCAAGTTGGGCTGAAGAGGCCATTTCCACGCTGTATGACTCCATCTCCTAACCAATACCCTCCACAAAGCCTCAAATATCCTTCCTGTAATGGGCGACCAGAACTGCACCTAATACTCCAAATGTGGCCTAACCAAAGCTGAAACAGGATTTTCCGCCTCTTATGTTCAAGGTACTGACCAGTTACTGATGGCCTTTGATGCTCCTTGAACTGGATATAGTTATTTTAAAAGCTATCAACTTTATTTCCAAATTAAACTGCTCAAATTGTCAGATCTCAACCACGGCAGTAGAAAGATACTCCCAACTCCTCAAATCGGATATAGAAGATCATAAAGTACGACAAATAATCAGATGTATTTGCCGGCAAGTGTTTAGTTTAGTTTATTGTACAATGAAACATAGAAACATAGAAAATAGGTGCAGGAGTAGGCCATTCAGCCCCTCGAGCCTGCACCGCCATTCAATATGATCATGGCTGATCATCCAACTCAGTATCCTGTACCTGCCTTCTCTCCATACCCCCTGGTCTCTTTAGCCACAAGGGCCACATCTATTAAATATAGCCAATAAACTGGCCTCAACTACCTTCTGCGGCAGAGAATTCCACAGATTCACCACTCTGTGTGAAAAATGTTTTTCTCATCTCGGTCCTAAAAGATTTCCCCTTCATCCTTAAACTGTGACCCCTTGTCCTGGACTTTCCCAACATCAGGAACAATCTTCCTGCATCTAGCCTGTCCAACCCCTAAATTCTAGCGAGTACAAGCCGAGTCTATCCAGTCTTTCTTCATATGAATGTCCTGCCATCCCAGGAATCAGTCTGGTGAACCTTCTCTGTACTATGGCAAGAATGTCTTTCCTCAGATTAGGAGACCAAAACTGTACGCAATACTCCAAGTGTGGTCTCACCAAGACCCTGTACAACTGCAGTAGAACCTCCCTGCTCCTATACTCAAATCCTTTTGCTATGAATGCTAACATACCATTCGCTTTCTTCACTGCCTGCTGCACCTGCATGCCTACTTTCAATGACTGGTGTTGTTGTATCTAGTCTGCGGAAAGACGGCTACAGAAGGGTCTTGACCCAAAAACGTTGCCCTTGAGTTTGTCATACCAAAGCTGTAATCTTTGTCAACGATTATGGGCTTTACAGTGTTCGACCTTAAACGCTGCATCAAATGGGCAGGACTTTCATACATGTGTAGATGATCTCATTCATAAACCTTGAAAATCTCTCTTGCAAGGGAAGGTTAAGAATGCAAATCAACTTCTATTGAATGCATTAAACCAACACCTACGTCTCAACAGTCAAACAATGATTGGTACGCACAAAGCCTTTCTGCTGGATAAACAAGTTCTATATATATATAGATATATTGTTCAGTCTGGAACATAAGACAATAAAACACGCTTGACTGGCGTAATGTCACAGAGCCAGAGAGATATGCATCTCTGAAACAAGTCTGAACACAAACTTCTGGAATAACTCAGTGGGTCAGGCAGCATCAATGGAGAGAAGGAATAGATGACAACTTGGATCGGGATCCAGCTTCACACTGAGTCTGGGTAAGACGGAGACTGGAGGTATGATGTGGTACAGGCGATGAAGATAGGTGATGTTTCGGGTCGGGACCCTTCTTCAGACTGGACAGGTGACATTTCAGTCCACGACCCGAGATGCCACCCATCTATGTTCTCCAGAGATGCTGAAGAAGGGTCTCCGATTGCAGATGCTGGTTTACACCAAAGATAGACACAAAATGCTGGAACTGCGGGACTGAGAAGGAATGGGTGACGTTTCAGGTCGAGACCCTGCTTCAGACTTTTGGTCTTAGACTTAGAAGAAGGGTCTCGATCGGAAACAACACCCATTCCTTCTCTTCAGAGATGGGGCCTGTCCACTGAGTTCCTCCTGCATTTCATGTCTATCTCCAGAGATGCTGCCTCACCCGCTGAGCTACTCCAGCACACGAGTGTCTTTTTTGTAAACCAGCACCTGCAGTTCCTTGATTCCTCACTGAAACAAGTCTTTCCGCTCAAATCGAAAATGCTGACCATAATATCTTCCTGACCCAAGTCCCATTTGGCTGCATTTGGTCCATATTCCGCTCAACATTTCCTCTGCACTAGTTGTCCAAATGTCCTGTAAATGTTGTCATTATATCTGCTTCCATCACCTGCTGCCTACTGCTGGGAACAACAAACAGAGGCAGGGCACAAGGATTAGGCATTTGGGTGCCAAGGTTACCCGATACTCCTTTGGAAAAATAAAACTCCTTTCTTTCCCTCTTTGCCGAGGAATGGTTCTCATATTTCCTTCTAACAAAGAAACCGGTTATTCAACGCTTTCGACTTTAGAGGCAGAGTGTGGAAACAGGCCTTTCGGCCCATCGAGTTGGACAGATCGCTGGTGCTGTGATACAGCAAGACTACAGGGCGGCAGCGGTAGAGTTGCTGCCTTACGGCACTTGTAGCACCAGAGACAGTGGTTCGATCCCCACTACGGGTGCTGTCTGTACGGAGTTTGTACGCCCTCCTCATGACCTGTGTGGGTTTTCTCCTCGATCTTCGGTTTCCTCCCACACTCCAAAGACGTACAGGTTTGTAGGTAAATTGGCTTGGGTTTGTATACTTGGTCTGAGTGTAAATTGCCGCTGGTATTTGTAGGATAATGTTAATAAACAATAAACAAGAGGTGCAGGAGTAGGCTATAAGGTCCTTTGAGCGAGCACACCATTCAATGTGATCATGGCTGATCATCCCCAATCAGTACCCCGTTCTTGCCTTATCCCCATATCCCCCGACTCAGCTACCTTTAAGAGCCTTATCTAGCTATCTCTTGAAAGCATCCAGAGAACCGGACTCCACCGCCCTCCGAGGCAGAGAATTCCACGGGGCTGGCTGGGTGGCGCGTACTCGGTGGGCCGAAGGGCCTGTTTCCGCGCTATATCTCTAAAGTAAACTCAACTAAACTGTCGTGCCCTTAAAGCAACAAAGGATTAAACAGATTCAGCGAGAGTTTTTGGACTAATTGCGCAGACAGCAAAAATATCAGAACAAAAATATCACGGAGACACAAGGAAATGCAGATGCTGCATGACAGAAAAAGACAAAGTGCTGGAGTAATTCACCGGGTCAGGCAGCATCTGTGGTGATCATGGACAGGTGACGTTTTGGGACTGAAGAATTGCCCCGACCCATTCTCCAGAGATGCTACGTAGATACAAAGAACTGCAGATGCTGGTTTATACCAAAGACAGACACAAAGTGCTGGAGTGACTCAGCGGGTCAGGCAGCATCTCTGGAGAAAAAGGATTGGTGGCGTTCTTCAGTCTGAAGAAGGTTCCCGACCCAAAACATCACCCATCCTTTTTCTCCATCGATGCTGCCTGACCCGCTGGGTTACCCCAGCACTATGAGTCTGTGTTTGAAAACAGTTCACAGTTCAGGTCTCGGCAAGTCTTGAGGAAATCTGCTGAGTTTTATGCTCATAAATCGAGATAAGTAAATTGTCATCTAACATTGTCAGTTCAGGCAGTTTCCCAGCACTAAAATTAAATTGCATTCCCAAAACTGTGCCTCAGGGTAATCTCCCATTCATCATAGAACAGAACAGCACAGGAACAGGCCCTTCGGCCCACAATGTCCGTGCCGTACAAGATGCCAAGTTAAGCTAATCTCCTCCACCTGCACGTGATCCATATCCCTCCATTCTCTTGATATCCACACGTGCCTATCCAAAAGCCTCTTAGATGCCACTATCGTATCTGCCTCCACCACCACCCCTGGCAGTGCATTCCAAGCCCCTGCCACCTTCTGTGTAAAAAACCTGCCTCCTACATCTCCATTAAACTTTGTCCCTCTCATTACAAAGCCATCATGCCTGGAGCTCACACTCTGCATAGCCAAGGGTGGCATAGTGGCACATCGGTAGAGTTAGAAACATAGACAATAGGTGCAGGAGTAGGCCATTCGGCCCTTCGAGCCTGCACCGCCATTCAATATGATCATGGCTGATCATCCAACTCAGTATCCCATCCCTGCCTTCTCTCCATACCCCCGATCCCTTTAGCCACAAGGGCCACTTCCAACTCCCTCTTAAATATAGCCAATGAACTGGCCTCAACTACCTTCTGTGGCAGAGAGTTCCAGAGACTCACCACTCTCTGTGTGAAAAATGTTTTTCTCATCTCGGTCCCAAAGGATTTCCCCCTTATCCTTAAACTGTGACCCCTTGCCCTAGACTTCCCCAACATCGGGAACAATCTTCCTGCATCTAGCCTGTCCAACCCCCTAAGAATTTTGTAAGTTTCTATAAGATCCTGCTGCCTGACTACGCATGCTGTCAAGTCAAGTCAAGTCAAGTCAAGTTTATTTGTCACATACACATACGAGATGTGCAGTGAAATGAAAGTGGCAATGCTAGCGGACTTTTGTGCAAAAGACAAACAACCAAACAACCAAACAAACTATAAACACAATCATAACACACATATTCTTTTACATAATAAATAATGGAAGGAAAAACGTTCAGTAGAGTTAGCCCCTGGTGAGATAGGCGTTTACAGTCCGAATGGCCTCTGGGAAGAAACTCCTTCTCAACCTCTCCGTTCTCACCGCATGGCAACGGAGGCGTTTGCCTGACCGTAGCAGCTGGAACAGTCCGTTGCAGGGGTGGAAGGGGTCTCTCATGATATTGTTGGCTCTGGAGTTGCACCTCCCGATGTATAGTTCCTGCAGGGGGGCAAGTGAAGTTCCCATAGTGCGTTCGGCCGAACGCACTACTCTCTGCAGAGCCTTCTTGTCCTTGGCAGAGCAATTCCCAAACCAGATGGTAATGTTCCCGGACAAGATGCTTTCCACCGCCGCTGCGTAGAAGCACTGGAGGATCCTCGGAGACACTCTGAATTTCCTCAATTGCCTGAGGTGGTAAAGGCGCTGCCTTGCCTTACTCACGAGTGCTGAGGCGTGTGATGCCCATGTCATATCCTCGGAGATGTGGACTCCCAGATATTTAAAACAGTTTACCCTATCCACAGGATCCCCATTTATCCTCAATGGAGTGTACGTCCTCGGATGATGTGCCCCCCTAAAGTCCATGATCAGCTCCTTCGTTTTTTTGATGTTCAAGAGGAGGCTGTTATCCTGGCACCAGAGTGCTAGACCAGCCACCTCCTCCCGGTAGGCCTTCTCGTCGTTGTCTGAGATCAGGCCCACCACCACAGTGTCATCAGCAAACTTAATTAATGAGTTGGAGCTGAACCTAGCTACACAGTCTTGTGTGTACAGGGAGTACAATAGGGGGCTGAGGACGCAACCCTGAGGCGATCCTGTGCTCAGGGTGAGGGACTTCGATGTATTCCCTCCCATCTTGACTACCTGGGGCCTGGCGGTGAGAAAGTCCAGGACCCAGGCACACAGGGAGGTGTTGAGCCCCAATTCCATTAGCTTCCCGGCCAGTCTGGTGGGGACTATCGTGTTGAAGGCTGAACTGTAGTCTATGAACAGCATCCTCACGTAGCCCCCCTTCTGGCTGTCCAGATGGGAGAGAGCGGTGTGCAAGACCTGGGAGACCGCATCGTCCGTGGATCTGTTCGGACGGTATGCGAACTGCAACGGGTCCATGTTCCGAGGGAGGAAGGCGCAGATGTGTTTCTTCACTAGCCTCTCAAAGCATTTCATGACTACCGAGGTGAGGGCCACCGGACGGTAGTCATTCAGACAGGCTGGGGAGGCATGGAGTTCTGTATAGAGTTTGCACGTTTCCCCCCGTGACCTAGTGGATTTTCCCCCAGGTGCTCAGGCCTCCCCCCACACTCCAAAGACCTACAGGTTTGTAGGTTAATTGGCTTCGGTAAAAAATTGTAAATCGTCCTGAGTGTGGATAGTGTTGATGTGCGGGGCGATCGCTGGCCGGCACGGACTTGTTGGGCCGATGGACCTGCTCCTGTTCTTTTTGTCTCCAAAACTGAAAAAACTAAAGTAACATTTGGCGACCATCCAAAATTAACTTGCAATTTTGCACTATAGCTTAATTACCCACAAACTCCGATTCATCCCATTGCTATTTGACAAGTGAAAGATGTGCAAAACAGGAGGAGATTCGAAAAGCAGCAAGACTTGTTTGCCAGAGAATTTGCATCACAGTTAAGCAGCAGAATTTCATTGCTAACAGATACAATTGGTTAAAACTGCAGTTTTAATACAGCAGATGGGGGAAAAAAAATGTTTAAGGCTTACTGGCTCAGAAAGTGCTAGTATTTGTTCGTACTTTTTCCCCCAGACACCCGGGTTCGATCCGGACAACCGGCGCTGCCTGTACGGAGTTTGTACGTTCTCCCCTGGGTGGGTTTTCTATGTATGGTGGAGATCGTTTGGAGTATGAAACTTTCGTACGGGTAGTAGAGGAGGTATTAGAGACAAAAGTTAAGGATGAAAAAGAACGCTTAACACTGGTGTAACGCTGGTGTTCCGCTTTCCTCCCACATTCAAAAGATCATAAGTGCCATTTTTAGTTTAGTTTAGAGATACAGGAAATAGGCCCTTCGGCCCACTGAGTCTGCGCCGACCAGCGATCCCCGCCCATTAACACCATCCTACAGACACTGGGGCCAATTTACAATTACACCAAGCCAATTAGCCTACAAACCTGTAGATCTTTGGAGTGTTGGAGGAAACCAGAGATTCTGGAGAAAACCCACGCAGGTCACGGGGAGAAGGTACAAACTCCGTACAGGCAGCGCCCGCAGTCAGGATCGAACCCGGGTCTCCTGTGCTGTAAGGCAGCAACTCTACCGCTGCGCCACTGTGCTCCTACTTAAAAAATAATGTTATGGGATATGTGATGTCTATTGTAGAGGGGCAGATGGAGGTTTGGTGCATTGTGACATCTTCCACAGAGCAGCCTCCTACGGGAGAGCTGGCAAGTATGGAAATTTGGAAAGGTCAGGACGAAAAGAAATTCACAACGAGAAATCTTGATGAGTAAGTTTGGCAGGGAAACTGTAAACCCTCACGAACCGGGAAGAACAGCTTAACCTGTTCAATGCCACCTCCGAGTATACTCAGGTCATGGCCAATAGTGGAAATTTAAATTGGCAGCGAACAGCGTCAGGAATAGGAAGGTACACAAAAATGCTGGAGAAAATCAGTAGGTGCAGCAGCATCTATGGAGCGAAGGAAATAGGCAACGTTTCCGGCTGAAACCCTTCTTCAGACTGAAGAAGGGTCTCGGCCCGAAACGTTGCCTATTTCCTTCGCTCCATAGATGCTGCTGCACCCGCTGATTTTCTCCAGCATTTTTGTGTACCTTCGATTTTCCAGCATCTGCAGTTCCTTCTTAAACAAGGGTAAGGAATAGTTTGGGTCGGTGCACAGAGTCTCTCGCCAGACTAGGTGAATCAAAGGACCAGAGGACTTTGGTTTAAGGTGAAGGGGAAAAGATTTAATAGCAATTGGAGGGGTAACTTTTTCCACACAGAGGGTGGCGGGTGTATGGAACGAGCTGCCAAAGGAGGTAGTTGAGGCAGGGACTATCCCAACGTTTAAGAAACAGTTAGACAGGTACAGGGATAGGACAGGCTTGGAGGGATATGGACCAAACGCAGGCAGGTGAGACTAGTGCAGATGGGGAATGTTGGCCGGTGTGGGCGAGTTGGGCCGAAGGGCCTGTTTGCACACTGTATCACTCTATAACAGATTAACCTTTCAGTCACTACATTGTCATATTCCACAGCACACATTGGAGGAAGAAAAATAAAAGGATATTTTTCCCCCCAAAATTAAACCATCTTTCTTTTGTGTGTTTCTCAGAACCAGAATATGTCGGTGCCAAATGTGTGCACATTGTGTGTGTGTGTGTGTGTGTGTGGGTTTTTTTTTCCAGGGCTTCCACAGCCTTCTGGCACTCGAGAGTTAAAAGGGGAAGCACTTTGTCATGCTAATGTGGCTTTGTGTCGGAGGCTCTGGCGTATGTAACAGGCCGTCGCTGAAACGCTGTTAGTGGTCGCAAGGCTCAGGAACAGGTGCAAGTTCTAGCTCCAAACAGCTGGGATGGGATAGTGGAGAGAGAAGGCAAGCAATTGCCCTGGGTCCAGTCACCATTGTTTAACCATTTTAAGATGATACACTCCAACACAACAGCTTGTTCGAAGGCAGGTGACAAGCCCGATTTATGGGGCGGGGGTCAAAGGGGAAAATGAAGAGGGATGAACGTGTATTTATTTATTTTTTTAAATGCAAGCTGTTTTTTTAGGAAACCCTTTTCAAAGTCCTTTCACAGAGTGTAGAAACAAAGAACTGCAGATGGCGGTTTACATCACAAGACAGACACACAAACTGCTGCAGTACCTCAGCGGGTCAGGCAGCATCTCTGGAGAAACAAGGCGGGTGAGGTTTCGCGTCGGAACCCTCCTTCAGACTCTGACAAAGGGTCCCGACCCGAACCATCACCCATCCTTTTTCTCCGGAGATGCTGCCTGACCCGCTGAGTTACTCCGACATTTGTGTCTCTCTTAAGACCTTTCGTATGTTGGTTTTGTTGAATCGGAAGGCTGGACTTCAACAGCTGCAGATTCAGAATAGAGAATATGACATTCGAATTACTTTATTCCTTTTTAAAATGCAACTCTCTTTTTCCATTTTTGTAATGTTGGGTCATTTGTTTTTCCGCTTACGTTTCGGAACCAAAAAAAGCAAGGGGCCAGAAACCTTCACAGGAATTAATGAAATGCAAATCTCAAGACACGAGTGGTTTTAGCCCAAGGCAATGTCCTTACATCGGCAATAAACAACCAAGCAACCCCAGCAATTTTGTGTACCTTCGATATTCCAGCATCTGCAGTTCCCTTTTGATCAACAACCAAGAAACTATCTGCTCCACTGAGCATTAAATACAATTCACCTGCAACTGGATTGCTCGCTAAAAAGTGTGGTTCTTGCAGCTTGTGTCATTAACAGGATCGTTACATTATTTTAATTCTCTTTAAAATAGTAAAATACTTATCAGGTACTAACAGGCAACGTTTAGGAAACATTTATACAGGAACATGGATTGGATGGGTTAGAGCAGGAGTGGAGAACCTGCGGCATTAAGGCCTCATGCGGCCTTCTAAGCCATTAAGTGCGGCCTCTTGAATGAATCCAAATTTTGTAGAACAAATCTTTTTATTATTATTAATAAAATGTTTTTGTTCATCTTTTATTCTTTTTATATTTATCTTAAAATGAACGTATTTAAAATACCAAATAGTAAAAGAAGATCCAACAAAATAATCCTGACGGCCATAATTAAAACATTAGTAAGTCATGAGGGCTAATTTAACAAAATAATGTACATTTTGAAGTACATCTAATTGAAGTTTCTTGGATGCGGCCTTGTTAGATTGCAGCTAACTTAATGCAGCCTTCCAATATGAAAAGGTTCCCCACCCCTGGGTCAGAGGGATATGGGCCAAACACAGGCAGGTGGGACTAGTGTAGAGATGTCAGTCGGTGTGGACAAATTGGGCTGAAGGCACTGTTTCCACACTGTAAGACTCTGACTCTAAAAAATAGATTTTATTATTTCATACAGGATTGGCACATCACCAATTTGCAATCTTGACGAAGAAACAGTTCTGGTCGCCCCATGACAGGAAGGATGCAGAAGTGGTTTTAACAGAATGATGTCTGGTTTCGAGGACGTTGGCCACAGGAAGACTTTGGACAAATATGGAGCGTTTTCTATGCAGTGCTGGAGTTGGAGGGGAGACCAGAATGATGCCTGGATTCAAGGTTGTTCGCAGCAGAGGGAGGTTGGACAAACTAGATTGTTTTCTCTGCAATGCAGGAGGCAAGGAGACACCAGGGTGAGGTCTGGATTAGTGGTGACAAGGAGAGTTTGGCCAGACTTGGATTGGGGTTGAGGGGAAACCAGAGTGATGTCGCACTTAGAAGGCATTATCTTTTAATGGGAATCTGAGGGGTAACTTTCTCCACACAAAGAGTGCGGGTGAATGGAACAGGGTAGTTGAAACAGGGACTATCCCAATGTTTAAGAAGCAGTTAGACAGGTACATGGATAGGACAGGTTTGGAGAGATATGGTCCAAGCACAGCTAAGTGGATATAGTGTTTCTTGGACATGTTGGCCAGAGTGGGAAAGTTGGGCCGAAGGGCCTGTTTCCACGCTGTATCACTCTATGCAGGGACATAAATCGCTCTCAAAACATGGGGGGGGGGCAAAATTTCTTGGCAGCCGCACTCGCCATGTGCACACACGCGCGAGGCTTCGGCCGTGCGCCTGTGGACGGCATCGGGAGCTGACCTGGTTGGTGACCAACTCCTAACTCCAGTAACAGCAGCTTCGTCCGCCCTGAATTGTGGGGCTTCAATTCAATTCAATTCAATTTATTGTCATTTGGACCCCTTGAGGTCCAAACGAAATGCCGTTTCTGCAGCCATACATTACAAACAAATAGACCCAAGACACAACATAATTTACATAAACATCCATCACATTGCTGTGATGGAAGGCCAAAAAAACTTATCTCTCCACTGCACTCCCCCCCCCCCCCCGATGTCAGAGTCAAAGTCAAAGCCCCCGGCGGGCGATGGCGAATTGTCCCGCGGCCATTAAAGCCACGCCGGGTGATGCAAGGTCGCGCACCGGGTTCTAGATGTTAGAGCCCCCGGTGTGCGCTCGCAGAGCCCCGCGGCCATTCCAAGCCGCGCGGGGCGATGGTGTAAGGCCCCGCTCCAGGAGCTCTTCAACCCCGCAACTCGGGCGGGAGAAGTCGCCGTTGTCCCTGAAAAGCGGTCTCCCTCCAGGGACCCGCGGGCTCCCGGTGCCGCCGTTCGCCAGACCCGCAGTTGCAGCCACCGAATCTCCGGGGGTCGGGCCGCAGCAGCGTCCACCACAGCTCCACCCGCTCTGGACTCGGCCAGCTCCGCGACGGTGAGGTGAGTAGTCGGCACCACAGCCCCCGGTCTTCCTGTTGGAGGCCGCTCCTCGTTGCAGCCCCAACGACAATGGAGACTCGACAAAGAAAAGGTCGGGTCTCCCGTGCAGGGAGAGATTTAAAAGTTACCCCCTCCCCCCCACACCACCCCCACCCCCCCCTTCGTGGGGGCTTCAACATCGGGAGCCTCGATCGCCTCGACGCAGCCCCCTCCCATTGGTACGGAACATTTGCATTTTTCAGCTTGAAATTGTGCAATATGGTACATACTGTAGCGAGTCTTATAACTTACACTTGAATGCAATATATATGCTTTAAATTGGATTGGAGCTTTTTTGAAAGGGGGGAGGCTGTGCGATCACTGATCACTGGCCTTGAGGGAGTGGAGCAACCGTGGGGAGAGGGTGTGGAAGAAGGGTAGGAACATTTTGAAATTTGATGTATTAAAATCATGTTTTAGTGCACTGTAGAAGTATGATTTCAATGTTTTTTGTATGAAGTATTTTTAAGAGGTAACTTTTTAAGGGGTAACTTTATCCACACAAAGGGTGATGGGTGTATGGAACAAGCTGCCAGAGGAGGTAGTTGAGGCAGGGACCATCCCAACATTTAAGAAAAAGTTAGACTGATACATGGATAGGACAGGTTTGGAGGTATGGATCAAAAGCAGGTAGCGTAGCTGGGACATGTTGGCGGGTGTGAGCAAGTTGTGCCGAAGGGCCTGTTTTCACACTGTATCACTCTATGACTACATTATACCTCCACCATGCATGAATGCTTCAAAATCAAGTGAACGAGTTTTATTGCCATATACTCAAGCATAGAAACATTGAAAATAGGTGCAGGAATAGGCCATCGGCCCTTCGAGCCAGCACTGCCATTCAATATGATCATGGCTATTCATCTAAAATCAGTACCTATTTCCTGTTTTTTCCCCCATATCCCTTGATGTCGTTAGCCCCAAGAACTAAATGTAACTCTCTCTTGAAAACATCCAGTGAATTGGCCTGCACTGCCTTCTGTGGCAGAGAATTCCACAGATTCACTATTCTCTACGTGAAGAAAGTTTGTTCTCATCTCAGTCCTAACTGCCCCCCCCTTTATTCTTAAACTGTGACCCATGGTTCTGAACGCCCCCAACATCGGGAACATTTTTCCTGCAGTTACAGTAAGTAAAAATCTAGCAGGCAAGCAGGATGCTTTCTCCAACCTCGCCCATTTGAAGTCCACTATCTTCCACCGTATCTAACCAGTGCTTGGTACTTACATCCAGCAGCCACTGGTTGTCCTCCAGGATGCACCGAGCCGCAGCCTGATCCATGCCGGTCACCTGGGCGAATTCGACACAGGTGACCCCCCCTCTCCATTCACTCCCCCCCTGTCTCTCCCCTCTCTCTCCTCTCACCCCCCTCTCTCTCCCCCACTGTCTCCCTGTCTCCTTCCCCCCTCTCTCTCTCCACCTTCCTTTGAGAGTCTGTCCCCTCTCGCGGCAGCGGCAGAACGTTTCCGACACCTCCGACGCCCGGGACACTTGCACTGTCCGGAGTGCCCCATGGCCAGAGCTGCAGCGAGCGACTCGCAGCCCCGGCAAACACTCGTCCGTCCCGGCTCCCCGCATCTGTTCCGGCCGCTGGTTCTGCTCTCATCCCACCCGCAGCCCCGGCTCTCCAACACCCGTGGACCATGCAGTTTATCCGAGTTTTGACATTTTCGTTGATCACAAAATTTCTCACCACTGAGCATGAGAAATCTCTGATGAGCGTGAGGGCGTGAGAGTTTGCTTGAGGGCGTGAGTCTCACGCTCAAAGCGTGAGAGTTGGCAGCCCTGGTATTTGTACACTGTGGATGGCTTGACTGCAATCATCTATAGTCTTTTCACTAACTTTATAGCAAGCAACACCTCGGTAGACAAATTCACTAGTTATAGGAGTTGAATTAGGCCATTCAGCCCATCGAGTCCACTCCGCCACTCAATCATGGCTGACCTCTGCCTCCGAATCCCATTTTCCTGCCTTCTTCCCATAACCATTGACACCCGTTCTGATCAAGAACTTGTCTATCTCTGCCTTAAAAATATCCACTGACTTGGCCTCCACAGCCCTCTGTGGCAATGAGTTTCACAGATTAACTACCCCCTGACTAAAGAAGTTCCTTCTCGCCTCCTTTCTAAAAGAGCGCCCTTTAATTCTGAGCCTATGACCTCTGGTCCTAGACTCTCCCACCAGTGGAAACATCCTCTCCACATCCACTCTATCCAGGCCTTTCATTATTTTAATCTAAACTAATCTTGCTTGTCACGCTGTGATCTGGAAATCAAGACGTAAACTGCAGATACTGGAAATTCTAAATGAAAATAGTAAAAAAGACCGCTATTACTCACCCTCTCTGCAAGCTTAAATCAACTTCCCAGTTCTGATGTACTCTTTGGTCAGAAACATTATCTCTGTTCTTCTTTCAACAGATGCTGCCTCTCCTGTTGAGTATTTCCAGCATTTTCTGTTCTTATTTTTCAGCCCTTGCACCCACTTCACTCATTTCCTAATGTTTGGTTCACTTTTCACTTTCACTTTTCAGCTTTTCACTGCACCTCGGAATATGTGGCAATAAACTAAACTGAGCCAAGAAAGGGATCGGACTCAGATCCGGGCAATACCAGTCGTCGCACTTTTATCTCTTTACATTAACATTACATTAACATTGGAAGGCTGGCTCCGTCCTGCGGGTGGAGGTTGGATTCATGGGAGGTTGGTCTTGGAGGGGAGGATGCTCCTCAAACTGCGGAGCATCCTGGACAATACAGCTCACCCCCTCCATGACACATTGGTCAACCTCAAGTTCAAGTGAGTTTATTGTCATGTGCCCCTGTATAGGACAATGAAATTCTTGCTTTGCTTCAGCACACAGAACATAGTAGGCATTTACTACAAAACAGATAAGTGTGTCCATATACCATGATATAAATATATACACACACACATGAATAGATAAACTGATAAAGTGCAAATAACAGATAATGGGTTATTAATAATCAGAGTTTTGGCCGAGCCAGGTTTAATAGCCTGATGGCTGTGGGGAAGTAGCTATTCCTGAACCTGGCCTTCTCTCCATACCCTCTGATCCCCTTAGCCACAAGGGCCACATCTAACTCCCTCTTAAATATAGCCAATGAACTGGCCTCGACTACCCTCTGTGGCAGGGAGTTCCAGAGATTCACCACTCTCTGTGTGAAAAAGGTAGCAGGGAGATGAGTGTGTGGCCAGGATGGTGTGGGTCTTTGATGATACTGCCAGCCTCGATGGAAGGAAGGTCAGAGCCGATGATGGACTGGGCAGTGTTTACTACTTTTTGTAATCTTGAGGAGCACCTTCAGCAACAGACTGGTTCCACCAAGATGCAGCACAGAACGCCACAGGAGATCCTGTGGCTATCAAACTGTACAACTCCTCCCCCTTCTGTCGTGGGGTAGACTGACTCTTTCCGCCCCCCCCCCCCCCCAAATCTTTCATGTATCTAGTGTTTTATGACTGTTGGCACGACTCATGGGATAAATAATGTTCCATCGTAATCGTATCGTATCATAACATCCAAACAAAAATGTGGTTTATGCTAGGACAAGCCACAGGCAACTTCTCCAGAGCTTCGAAGTGAATCTCCATCATATTGTTCAAGACCATTTGCCCAGGGTACTCTCTCAAACTGTTCAACTCGAGAGTCGCCTCAACAGTCTGACGTTACAATTTTTATTTTTCTACGTACGTTAGTTTTAGACTTTACTTTAGAAATGCAGCGAAGAAACAGGCCCTTCAGCCAACCAAGTCCGTGCCGACCAGTGATCACCCGGCACACTAACACTGTCCTACACACTACAGACAACTTAAAATTTACAGAAGCCAATTAATCTACAAACCTGCACGCCTTTGGAGTGTGGGAGGAAACCGGAGCACCCGGAGGAAACCCACGCAGGTCACGGGGAGAACGTACAAACTCCGTACAGACATCACCCGTAGTCGGGATCGGACCCCGGGTCTCTGGCGCTGTGAGGCAGCAACTCTACCGCTGCGCCACCGTGCCGCCCAGCTAAACACGCACACAACCAGAGATAAACAGAAAATGCAAGGGTGACATTGCATCTCTGGTGAGCAGGAATGGGCGACGTTTCGGGTCGAGACCCTTCTTCAGAGAGATGGGAGAAGAGATGCAAACAGATTCCATGCTTCCAAAAACTACAAGTTATCGAGCGATCTGAATAACCAAGATACTTGCCCGAAGCTCAGAGCTAAAGATTCCCAATTGCCACACGCTGGTGTATCCTCATCCAATATCAGCACCGATGCGGGAATGATTATCAGGTTCGATCAGATCGGACCGCACGCTGATTATAAACTGGCAAGGCTGCAACAACTTCACAACAGACCCTTGCTTCTCAAATAATTACTCCGCTCCAGCTGGCTTGAGCTTCAGTGAATCAATACTGGGGCACCCAAAGTAATTCAATGAGAATGGGAAGGGTCAATTGACTTTAGATGGTTTACTGGGAAGCAATTTTGTAGAGTACAGATCTGTGCCTTATGTCGACGGTTGTAGTTTAATTTAGTGTTGAGATATAGAGCGGAAGCAGGCCCTTCGGCCCACCGAGTCCATACCGACCAAAGACACACACACACACACACACACACACACACACAGAGACACAGACAGACAGACACAGAGACAGACAGACAGACACACACACACACGCACGCACAATTTACAATTGTACCAAGCCAATTAACCTACAAACCTGTTTAAGAAGGAACTGCAGATGCTGGAAAAATCAAAGGTAGACAAAAATGCTGGAGAAAATCAGCAGGTGAGGCAGCATCTATGGAGCGAAGGAATAGGTGACGTTTCGGGTCGAGACCCTTCTTCAGACTGATCAGTCTCGACCCGAAACGTCACCTATTTCCTTCGCTCCGTAGATGCTGCCTCACCCGCTGAGTTTCTCCAGCATTTTTGTCAACCTACAAACCTGTACGTCTTTGAAGTGTGGGAGGAAACCTGAGCTCCCGGGGAAAACCCACGTGGATCTCAGGGATCCCATCACTTTGTGCCTATCTCAAGGCAGAAATAGAGTTATGCCCCTGTCCCACTTAGGAAACCTGAATGGAAACCTCTGGAGACTTTGCGCCCCACCCAAGGTTTCCGTGCGGTTCCCGGAGGTTTTTGTCAGTCTCCCTACCTGCTTCCACTACCTGCAACCTCCGGCAACCACCTGCAACCTCCGGGAACCGCACGGAAACCTTGGGTGGGGCGCAAAGTCTCCAGAGGTTTACGTTCAGGTTTCCCAAGTGGGACAGCGCTTTAATGTTTTAGAATATTCCTAATTACTTGCCCATTCAAAATTGCAATTTAATTCACAATTGCATGAAAAGGGCTGGTTTATGGGATATCAGACTGGAACCAACCCAGTTGTTTGCTTGGAAGTATTATCTTATAACTCGTATAATCAGAGATGGCTCTATAATCGGTGTCCTCAATTATGGAAGGTAGCTGTGTTTAAGATGGAACTGCAGATGCTGGAAAATTGAAGGTACACAAAAATGCTGGAGAAACTCAGCGGGTGCAGCAGCATCTATGGAGCGAAGGAAATAGGCAACGTTTCGGGCCGAAACGTTGCCTATTTCCTTCGCTCCATAGATGCTGCGGCACCCGCTGAGTTTCTCCAGCATTTTTGTGTACCTATGGAAGGTAGCTTCCTTGTCAAAACTTAAATTTGTATTCATTTAAAAAAATTAATATTCCCTTAAACTGCGAGAAAAAAATTCCCAACCAGCGCGCCACAGTGCCGACCCTTTACAAAACACCGCTGGAAAGCCAGGCATGCCATGGAAACAGGATTCTTACTGATATTCCAGGAAGAGTGAAGAAATGGAAAAAAAAAATCTTCAAGAATATCGTTGGCATTCCTTCATTTGGAACCACATGTTGAGATCACACCTTCCCGTGAAAATCTGAGACCGTCTTAGATTTTCCCCCTGAAGAAACAAATATTGAGCCGACGAGGATGAAACACGGCTCCAATATAATCTGCCGCATTTTCCAGAGCAAGGAAATGTTTCACACAGATTTTAAAATAAACTTCACCCTTTTATTTATTTTTTAAAATGAGACCTTAAAATCGTATTGATCAAGCTCACACTGGTCTGCTCTCGTCCAAGGTAAAAGCATTTTGTATATCAATTGGAATGATAAAAGTTCACACCAAATAATTGTAAACGTTGGGGGGGGGGGGGGGAGGGGGCCGCGGAGGACAAAGGTGGAACTGCCGCGCGATTCTATGTAACCGACAACTTCCTTTACGTAGCGACTCTTTGCATACCTTCGCTGTGCAAAACAAAGAATATCACTGTGACTTGTCACATGTGATAGCAAATTCATTCATAACGCCCAATAATATCTTGATATCAAATAAAGACAAACCGTAATGCTCAATAAGACCCTCTTATAGTCCAATAAAACCCAATAAGGACCAATAGTTGCCCAATAAGCTATATTTAAGAGGGAGTTAGATGTGGCCCTTGTGGCTAAAGGTATCAGGGGGTATGGGGAGAAGGCAGGTACAGGATACCGAGTTGGATGATCAGCCATGATCATATTGAATGGCGATGCAGGCTCGAAGGGCTGAATGGCCTACTCCTGCACCTATTGTCTATTAAGATAAAGGAGGCGCAGTGGTAGAGTTGCTGCCTCACAGCGCCAGAGATCCGGGTTCCATCCTGATTATGGGTGCTGTCTGTACGGAGTTTGTACGTTCTCCCCGTGACCGCGTGGGTTTTCTCCAGCTGCTCTGGTTTCCTCCCACACTTCAAAGGCCAACAGGTTTGTAGGTTAATTGACTTGGTAAGATTGTAAAATTGTCTCTAGTGTGTGTGTGTGGGTATAACAGCGCTAGTGTGTGGCAATCGCTGGTCGGCACGGACTCGGTGGGCCGAAGGGCCTGTTTGGTGTTGTTGCTCTAAACTAAAGTAAAACTAAAGATGAATTGTAACCTCTAATAAAGACTTTTATGACAGAAACCTAAAATCAATTCCATCTCCTTGCCTGCCACAAATTATTAAAGTCACTAATTACTGCGTATGAATACATGCAGGATATTCAAGTTGTGTGTTGCTCACAAGAGACCTCGTTCACTAAACATGTGCCCTGCCCAACACAATACAACGGTCCCACCATGAGCAATTGAAACCCAAATCACTGGGATAGCAGATGGTGCTTAGAAAGATCTGACATTAACATCTCAATAGACCCTTGATGGCTACATGCTGTCAATGGACACGCTTTCACCTGCTGCCATCAACTCATCCTGGAAACTTACAAGACCATGTTGCGTTCAGACCTACACCCTAGCAACCCAATAATAAGTGGGGAAGGGAGGGGAGTGAATGCTCAAAATAAATTTGACAGATACTAAAAGACTAGCAGCATGGTGGCAATAGACAATAGGTGCAGGAGTAGGCCATCCGGCCCTTCGAGCCAGCACCGCCAATCAATGTGATCATCCCCAATCAGTACCCCGTTCCTGCCATCTCCCCATATCCCCTGACTGCACTATCTTTAAGAGCCCTATCTAGCTCTCTCTTGAAAGTGTCCACAGAACTGGCCTCCACCGCCCTCTGGCACAGGGGTAGAGTTGCTGCCTTACAGCGCCAGAGACCCGGGTTTGATCCTGACTACGGGTGCTGTCTGTACGGAGTTTGTACGTTCTCCCCGTGACCTGCGTGGTTTTTCTCCAAGATCTTCGGTTTCCTCCCACACTCCAAAGACGTACTGCTGTGCAGGTTAATTGGCTTGGTGTAAATGTAAATTGTCCCCAGTGTGCATGGGATAATGTTAAGGGGCTGTCCCACTGTACGAGCTAATTCAAGAGTTCTCCCGAGTGTCCCCCGTTTCGAACTCGGAGAATTACGGTAATGGCCGCTCGTAGGTACTCGGGGCTCTCGTGGACATTTTTATACATGTTGAAAAATCTTCACGAGCTTACCGCGTTTCCCGAGTACCTGCCGTTAGCGTTACGAGCCGCTAAGAGACGTCGCGAGCTCTGACGTACCCGCTACGTACATTCTACGTGCTTACCACGAGTTTGATTTTTTTGTTTATACTCGGGAGAGTTCCTGAATTACCTCGTACCGTGGGACAGCTACTTTAATTTGCAGGGAAAGGCCAAAAATTCCTGGAGTAACTCAGTGGGTCAGGAGGCATCTCTGGAGAACACGGGCACGTTACATTTTGGGTCGGGACCCTTCGTCACATCGATTCATATAGAAATTGCATAGTTATCTGGCAAGTTGCCTCTAGTGGCAGTAAATAGACACATTGCCCAACATAAAGTCCTCATCACCTCCCAAATGGCTGTAAGGCAATGATTAGTAGGGGTGTCAGGGGTTATGGGGCAGGAGAATGGGGTTGAGAGTGAAGGATAGATCAGCCACGATTGAATGGCGGAGTGGGCTTGAGGGGCCGAATGGTGTAATTCTGCTCCAATTAGGAACTGAAAAGTAAGTGAAAATGACGAGAATCTACAACAAAGGCATGAAAATGTTGACAATACATGACGTTGCTCAAGGTCAGCAGAAAGCCTTGGCGTCTTGTGTTGGCATCCTCTCTTTAAGCGGAGTCCTGTTTTTATGTCTAAACTCTCTAATCTAACCACAGCAGTGATGAAACACAAACACTAGCCAACTGTCTGTTTAGTGGGTGGACACAAAATGCTGGAGTAACTCAGCGGGTACGGCAGCATCTACGGAGAGAAGGAATGGGTGACGTTTCAGACTGAAGAAGGGTCTCAACCCAAAACGTCACCCATTCCTTCTCTCCACAGATGCTGCCTCACCCGCTGAGTTACTCCAGCATTTTGTGTCTACCTTCGATTTTATCCAGTATCCGCAGTTCTTTCACACACCATTTTATTCTCAGTTTAGTTCTTAGTTTGGAGATACGGCACTTAAACAGGCCCTTCGGCCCATCGAGTCTGCACCAACCAGTGATCCCCACACATTAACACTACCCCTGCACGTACTACGGACAATTTAAAATTTATAGAAGTCAATTAACCTACAAATCTGCACGTCTTTGGAGTGTGGGAGGAAACAGGAGAAAACCCACGCAGGTCACGGGGAGAACGTACAAACTCCGTACAGACAGCACCCGTGATCAGGATCAAACCCGAGTCCCTGGCGCTGTGAGGCAGCAACTCTACCGCTGCGCCACCGTGCTGCCCATATCTTTCAATATTACCAGTCTTGAAAAAGACTATGCAACTTTACTGGCAAGAGCACTTCCCCGAATAACATACTGAACTCAAACCTCTCATTTCATGCATTAGCTTTGACTGCATTACAGGATGACGGAAATAATTCCTTTCATTATATTTGCATAATGTCCCAGCACTGAAATTTGATAGAACAGCTGATGGAACATGAGATATATATATATTTATATTTCAAATACTGCGACAGCTGGGGAAGCCTTATCCCACCTGGCGCAGTCTTGCCCCGATTCCCACCAGATTTTGTGGGGTTTGCCATAGATATAGACTCAGATAGACAATTGAAAGGATGGGGTTATAGGACACACTGACACGGGCGCGGGCGCACGCACGCACGCACACACGCACACACGCGCACGCACACACGCACACACGCACACGCGCACACGCACGCACGCACGCACGCACACGCACACGCACACGCACACACGTGGGGGGGGGGGGGAACATTTAGGATACCGAGTTGGATGATGAGCCATGATCATATTGAATGGCGGTGCAGGCTCGAAGGGCCTACTCCTGCAACTATTTTCTATGTTTCAACTTGTGTCCATTCCAGCCAAAAATGCAGATTCTAGTTAACACACAAAAAGACACAAAGTGCTGGAGTAACTCAGCAGGCCAGACAGCACCTTTGGAGAAAAAGATGGGGTGACAATTTGAGTCGGGACTCTTTACAGAACGGAATCAGGCCCTTTGGCGCACCGACCAGCAATCCCCGCACACTGACACTATCCTAAACACACAATTGGGTCAATTTTTTCTTCTTCTCCATGGATTGTCACCGTGTCGTGGTGGGGAAGTTTGTGTGGTCCTGAGATCCTGAGAGCGATGCCGTCTGGAGCTATGCTCCTGGTAGGGCCACCCATGGCGGTAAGGTCGTGGGGGTGGTCTCTGACAAAGAGCAATCCAACCAAGACTTCAACGGTGGAACAGGCGGAGGATGATGGCTGACCTTAGTGGAGCGTCACAACGGCTGGGAAGGCGGATGAAGGCTGCAGCAGAAAAGGGTCTCCGGTCGTCTTGGACTCCATGCCACTGGATCCTGACCCAGATCTGTCAAGGGCCGTGGGGTGGCTGTCTGTGCACCAGTCTCCCCACGTTAAACAAAGTCACGCACAGGCGTCCTCCATGAGAGGACAGTCATACTCGTTTCGAGTGACCGCTGATGATGACGATGGACAATGTTTACATTTATACCGAGCCAATTAACCTACAAACCTGCACGTCTTTGGAGAGTGGGAGGAAACTGAAGATCTCGGGTGAAACCCACGCAGGTCACGGGGAGAACGTACAAACTCCGTACAGACAGCACCCGTAGTCGGGATCAAACCCGGTCTCTACTGCTGCGCCACCGCGCCACCCCGTTAAACAGAAATCTTGCAAATTTTTGTTTCCTGCAAATAATTAATTTCCCTTCTCTCCTCCCCCCCCCCCCCCCCCCCCCCCCCCCCCCCCACACAGTAACACAGTTCATTTCCTCCTTCACTTAGATTGCATCAGCAGACAATTTGCAGCTTGGTTTTAACAGCTTATTTTAGACAACAAACAGCTTTCGCACACATCACACTAACGAGACGTTAACCTGCTCCAGAAGAAATGAACCGACATTTGGAAAGAATCCAGATGCCCCTCGGAGCACAAAGCCAATGACTCTGGGCGGCACAGCGGTAGAGTCGCTGCCTTTACAGCGCCAGAGACCCGGGTTCGATCCTGACCTCGGGTGCTGTCTTTGTGGAATTTGCACGTTCTTCCCGGTTTTCTCTCGGGGCGCTCCCGTTTTTCCCTATGTTCCAAAAACATGCAGGTTCGTAGGTTGATCGGGTTCTGTAGATTGTCCCTAGTGTGTGGATAGAATGAGTGATCGGGTGATCGCTGGTCGGTGTGGACTTGGTGGGTCGAAGGGCCTGTTCCCATGCTGTATCTCTAAACTAACTGGGATAGACTTGACCCAATAGACAATAGGTGCAGAAGTAGGCCATTTGGCCCTTCGAGCCAGCACCGCCATTCAATGCGATCATGGCTGATCATCCCCAATCAGTACCCCGTTCCTGCCTTCTCCCCATAACCCCTGACTCCGCTATTTTTAAGAGCCCTATCTAGCTCTCTCTTGAAAGCATCCAGAGAACCTGCCTCCACCACTCTCTGAGGCAGAGAATTCCACAGACTCACAACTCTCTGAGAAAAAGTGATTCCTCGTCTCCGTTCTAAATGGCTTACTCCTTATTCTTAAACTGTGGCCCCTGGTTCTGGACTCCCCCAACATCGGGAACATGTTTCCTACCTCTAGCGTGTCCAAGCCCTTAACAATCTTACATCCGAAACATCACCCATTCCTTCTCTCCACAGATGCTGACTGTTACTCCAGCATTTTGTGCCTAACCAGGTTGCAAGCCAGCCCGGATTGAAGAGTTCAGGGGGATGGTGTGTCGAGCTATCGCTTTGCACCAGAGGACAAGGCTATTGCAAACCTTGCTGTCCACACATAACCTTTACACACAGTACAGTCACTGTGGTAGCTTGTGCCACCAGTTCTAATTGGTTATTCTGCACACAAGCATGTACACGCATTCATGTCAAAGCTATTTTTTCTCCCGAGTCTCAACCTATCCTATCCAAATACCTGCCCAAATCGACTCCATGTATACCTCGACCTGCCTCGGCAAGGCCAGCAGCATAATCAAGGACCAGTCTCACCCTGGCCTCTCCCTCTTCTACCCCTCTCCCATCAGGCAAAAGGTACAGAAGTGAGAAAACACACACTACCAGATACAGAAGGTAGACAAAAATGCTGGAGAAACTCAGCGGGTGAGGCAGCATCTATGGAGCGAAGGAATAGGTGACGTTTCGGGTCGAGACCCGAAACGTCACCTATTCCTTCGCTCCATAGATGCTGCCTCACCCGCTGAGTTTCTCCAGCATTTTTGTCTACCTTCGATTTTTCCAGCATCTGCAGTTCTTTCTGAAACACCTCCAGACTCAGGGACAGTTTCTTCCCAGCTGTTATCAGGGAGCTGAATCATCCTACCACAACCAGAGAGCAGTCCTGAACTACTATCGGACTATCTTTGATCGGACATCATGGCTTTACCTTGCATTAAACGTTATTCCATTATCCTGTATCTGTACACTGTGAATGACTCGATTGTAATCATGTATTGTCTTTCCGCTGACTGGTTAGCACGCAACAAAAGCTTTTCACTGTACCGTGGAACACGTGACTATAAACTAAACAAATGTTTTTGTAGGAAGGAACTGCAGATGCTGATTTAAACCTAAGATAGACGCAAAATGCTGGAGTAACTCAGTGGGACAGGCGGCATCTCTGGCTAGAAGGAATGGGTGATGCTGTGGGTCGAGACCCTTCTTCAGACACTAATCAAATGTTTTTTTCAGATATGATGGTACCTGCCTCAACTACTTCCTCCGGCAGCTCGTTCCATGTACCCACCACCCTCTGTGTAAAAAAGATGATCTTCGGGGTCCTATTAAATCTTTCCCCCTCTCACCTTAAACTTATGTCCTCTGGTTCTAGATTCCCCTACTCTGGGGAATAGACTGTGCGTCTACCCGATCTATTCCTCTCATGATTTTGTACACCTCTACAAGATCACCCCTCATCCTCCTGCGCTCTAAGGGATAAAGTCCTAGCTCAATAGAACAGTCCTTCGAGCCCTAACAACATCCTCATTAGTCTTCCAGCTTAACAACATCTTTCCTATAACAGCAACCAAAGACGTGATTCTCAATTCAGGTTCCTATGAGGGAAATATACAATGTTCCAGGAAAGGAAAGTTCGAGTAAGATACAAACAGTATCAAGATGGAATGGATGATATCACCCTGGCATCCGTTGTTAAAGAGCTTTGGGTTCGATCCTGACTACGGGTGCTGTCTGTACGGAGTTTGCACGTTCTCCCCGTGACCTGCCTGGGTTGTCTCAGAGATCTTCGGTTTCCTCCCACCCTCCAAAGGCGTACAGCTTCGTAGGTCAATTGGCTTGGTATCAATGTAAAATTGTCCCCGGTGTGTGTAGGACAGGGTTAGTGTGCGGGGATCGCTGGTCGGAGCGGACTCGGTGGGTGGAAGGGCTTGTTTCCGCGCTGTATCTCTAAACTAAAACAAGTAGCAAAAACGGTTCTCTGAACGATGAAGTTCCTTTCGAGACTGGGTTTATGCTTATCTTGATTGGATGAGGCACAGATTACAAGGCAAGTACTGTAACACCTGAACAAGGCTGATATTTCACTTCATGTTTAGTTTAGAGATACAGCACGGAAACAGGCCCTTCGGCTCACTGACCAGCGATCCCCGCACACTAAAACTATCCTGCACACACTAGGGCCAATTTACAGTTATACCGAAGCCAAATGGCCTTTGAAGTGTGGGAGGAAACCGGAGCACCCGGACAAAACCCACACGGTGATGGGGAGAACGTGCAAACTCCATACAGACAGCACCCACAGTCAGGATTGAACCTGGGTCTCTGGCGCTGTGAGGCAGCAACTCTACCGCTGTGCCACCGTGCAGTCAACTTGAATAAATAGTTTGTGTGCAAACAATGTCCACAAAGGTAGAAGATTGGGGTTGAAAGGGAAAGATAGATCAGCCATGATTGAATGGCAGAATAGACTCGATGGGCCGAATGGCCTAATTCTGGTTGAAGAATGACACATTTGTCCCAGGGGTATCAGCTACCAGATCCAATGTCGATGAATCTTTGGTCTTTCATCCAACGTGGAATTGCTTCATTGAATTAAGATTGCATCAATCAGTCTGACTCATAGTTTGAAACCTGGATCACACTGTTCAAAAGGGAAGATTATGGGAATGATATTGAGAACCGGCAGCAAGAAGGAAAAAATGAACAGATTTCATGAGGCGGGCCAATGAGTTTGGGCTAACTATTGCAATTATTTTCCGCGCTATACGATCCTAATTGTGAATTCCCCATGTGGCTCTCTCAGTTACTGACACGTTCACAAGGTGAATTAGGCCACTCGGCCCATCGAGTCTACTCCGCCATTCAATCATGGCTGATCTCTGCCTCCTAATCCCATTTTCCTGCCTTTTCACCATAACCCTTGACACCCGTTCCAATCAAGAATTTGCCTATCTCCGTATTAAAAATATCCACTGACTTGGTCTCCACAGCCCTCTGTGGTAAATATTTCCACAGTTTCTAAAGAAATTCCTCCTCATCTCCTTTCTGAAAAAGAGCCCTTTCATTCTGAGGCTGTGCCCTCTGGTCCTAGACTCTTCCACCAGTGGAAACATCCTCTCCACATCCGCCCTATCTACGCCTTTCATTATTCTGTAAGTTTCAATGAGGTCCCCTCTCAACCTTCTAAACTCCAGCGAGTACAGGCCCAGTGTTGTCAAGCGCTTATCATATGCTAACCCGCTCATTCCTGTAAACCGCCTCTGAACCCTCTCCAGAGCCAGCACATCCTTCCTCAGATACGGGACCTCAGATATGGACTCACGTTAATCCATATGGAAGTCCCCCTTCAAAGTCGGGGACCGAGCCAGCGACACACACAGCCTCACAACTGTCTATCTGATAAACCTCCTCATACTCCACTTCAAAGAACTGGAGTTTGAAGCAGGGTCGCGACCCAAAATGTCACCCATTCCTTCTCGTGTAAGAAAGACTGCAGATGCTGGTTTAAATCGAAGGTAGACACAAAATGCTGGAGTAACTCAGCGAGTAACTCAGACTAGTGGGAGAACTGGGAAAGGGATGGAGAGAGAGAGAGAAAGCAAGGGCTATTTGAAGTTAAAGAAGTCAATGTTCATACCACTGTGGTGTAAACTACACAACCGAAATATGAGGTGCTGCTCCTCCAATTTGCGCTGGGCCTCACTGACAACGGAGGAGGCCCCGATCTCCTGGTGGCTCAGCACTTCAACTTCCCATTCCCATTCTGACCTTTCTGTTCTGGGCCTCCTCCATTGTCAGAGTGAGGCCCAGCACGAATTGGAGGAACAGCACCTCATATTTCACTTGAGCAGTTTACACCCCAGCGGTATGAACGTTAACTTCTCTAACTTCAGATAGCCCTTGCTTTCTCTCTCCATCCCCTTCCCCTTCCCAGTTCCCACCAGTCTTACTGCCTCCACCCTACATTCTATCTTTGTCCCGACCCCTCCCCTGACTTCAATCCGAAGAAGGGTCTCGACCCAAAACATCGCCCATTCCTTCTCTCCAGAGATGCTGCCTGTCCCGCTGAGTTACTCCACCATTTTGTGACTATCAAAGACCTTTAAGTCAACCTTGTAATCCAGACCATTCAGTAGCTAGCATCTACCGATGATGCTCCAGCACAATTTTAAACACTTTCATTACACCATGAAATGAAAAAAACAATATAGATCGATCATAGTCATAGAGTCATGCAGCGTGGAAGTAGGCCCCGCAGCCAAACCTACTCACACTGACCAACATGTCCCATCTACACTAGTTCCACTTGACCCATATCTCTCCAAACCTACCCTGCCAAATACCTGTCCAAATTTTTTATTTTTTATTTTTATAAATGTGATAGTGCTTATAAAAGTCCTTTTTGTAAGAAATGTGCCCATCTGGTTCCAATTACATCTCCCCCCTAGTCTTAAACCCACTGTATGTTCTCCGGTTTTGATTCCCCTACGTTGGGTAACAGACTGTGCATTTACTCCATCTATTCCACTCATGATCTTATATCTGAAATCCATAAAGAAAGCTCCAGCTCCTTTCTTGGTATTTATACTTGCTTCAACTAACCAATTTACCCGTGAACCTCCATTCTACTTCTCTAAACATGCAATCCTACCTCTGATCTGGAGCCCATTACTTCACTAGGTTTCTAACCATTAACCATTATTAAACTTTGCAAAGTCACATCACCCAAAGCTGCACATGCAGCGTATTGTGGACACAGCCCAGAACATCACACAAACCAACCTCCCTTCCATTGACTCCATCTACACCTCACGCTGCCTCGACAAGGCCAACAGCATAATCAAGGACCAGTCGCACCCCGGCCACTCCCTCTTCTCCCCTTGGGCAAGAGATACAGGTGTGAAAACACACACCTCCAGATTCAGAGACCGTTTCTTCCCAGCTGTTTGCAGGCAACTGTACCATCCTACCACAACCAGAGAGCAGTCCTGAACTATTATCTATCTCATTGGTGACCCTCGGACTATCTTTGATCAGACTTTACCCTGCATCAAACGCAATTCCCTTATCATGTATCTGTACACTGCAAATGGCTCGATTGTAATCATGTGTTGTCTTTCCTCTGGCTGGTTAGCATGCAACTAAAGCTTTTCACTGAATCTCGGTACACGTGACAAACTGAACTGAAACCTTTAATGAGTACTAACATGTTCATTGCATCTATGGAAAAAATGCCAGCAGGAACATATTTCCTATTTATAACATGCATACCATAGTTCTGTGTTCACTGGGCTTGAATAACATCCAGAATGTTTCCTTGGCCTAACAAAATAACATAAATGTTAACTGGTTGCAAGAAACATGTACATTCTTGTCATGCCCAATGTATAATGTCAATAAAAATGAAAAGTCCAATGGTGGTACTGTACTGCAGTTCAAAGTTTCGTTTAGTTTACAGATACAGCTCGGAAACAGGCCCTTCGGCCCACTGAGTCCATGCCGACCAGCGATCCCCATGCACTGGCACTATCCTACACACACTAGGGACAATTTTCCAATTTTACCAAAGTCAGTGCACCTACGGACCTGCAAGTCTGTCTAACGTGGGAGGGGACCGGAGCATACGGGGAAATCCCACGCAGGTCACGGGAAGAACATGCAAACTCCACACAGACAGCGACCGTAGTCAGGATCAAACTCGGGTCTCCGGCGCTGTAAGGCAGCAACTCTACCACTGCGCCCCTCTATCTTAAACCATGTTCAGCAATAACTGGGAGTAAAAAAAAATAACAAAAGCACTTTGAGGGTAGACATTTCAATTGGATGTAAATGTCAGGAAAAAAATAGAAATTGAATAAATATCAAGAGTTAGACACCAAATGCTGGAGTAACTCAGCGGGACCGGCAGCATCCCTAGAGAGAAGAAATATGGGTGACGTTTCGGCTCGAAACTCTTCTTCACACCCGAAACGTCACCCATTCCTTCTCTCCAGTGATGCTGCCTGTCCCGCTGAGTTAGTCAAGTCAAGAGAGTTTATTGTCATGTGTCCCAGATAGGACAATGAAATTCTTGCTTGCTGCAGCACAACAGAACATTGCAAGCAAAAATACAGAATAGTTCAGTTCAATATACACTTAAATAAGCAGATAAAATGCACTAGGCTGTTACAGCAGAGTCTGTTTGTTGGCATGTTTAATAGCCTGATGGTTGTGGGGAAGTAGCTGTTCCTGAACCTGGATGTAAGAGATTTCAGGCTCCTGTACCTTCTGCCCGATGGTAGCGGAGAGATGAGTGCATGGCCAGGATTGTGTGGGTCCTTGATGATGTTGGCTTCCTTTTTGAGGCAGCGACTGTGATAGATCCCTTCGATGGTGGGGATCCAGCACTTTGTTTCTTCCTTCGGTAGATGCTAGCATCTGCAGTTCCTCCCTACACAAATATCCAGAGATGAT
The DNA here is from genome assembly GCF_010909765.2 of Amblyraja radiata. NCBI lineage: Eukaryota > Metazoa > Chordata > Chondrichthyes > Rajiformes > Rajidae > Amblyraja > Amblyraja radiata. The sequence goes on from NC_045967.1 coordinate 54,277,585, forward strand.
CTAATCACATCTCCTGCACGTGAAACTGAAGCGTGTCCAAATAAGGGACAACTTGACACATGGAGACTGAGAAATAGTTGAGAAAGCTCACAAACTTATCCTGAGATCTGCCTCTTTGTCATTGCGAACTCAAGAACACTCTCTGTAACCTGAATTCTCTTAGCCAGGGAAGGGACAGTAATGATAGAAGAGCTAGCAAGGAGAAGAATTAAGTTAATGTCACACCATCTTAAACCTTCTGGTTAAGGGTGGCGTGGCGTGGCGCCAGAGACCTGGGTTCGATCCAGACTACGGGTGCTTGTGCACATGGAGTTTGTATGTTCTCCCCGTGACCTGCATGGGTTTTCTCCGAGATCTTTGATTTCCTCCCACACTCCAAAGACGTACAGATTTGAAGGTCAATTGGCCTGGGTAAATACAAAATTGGCCCTCGTTTGTGTAGGGTAGCGTTGATGCGCGGGGATCGCTGGTCGCAGCGGAGGTGGTGGGCCCGTTTCCGCGCTGTATCTCCAGATTAAACTAAACTAAGAAACTCTTTTCTGTTACCGACCACAGCTCCACCGCCAACCACAGCCCTGAGGGTTTGTGTTGCTGTTTGCACATTAGTGGTTACCAAAGTCTGCATTGCAGAAACATCTACTTATTAAAAGAGATTTTCCATATCATTGGAGGTTTATTATTATCACGTGTGCTCAGGTACAGTGAAAAGCTTTCTTTCACATGATATTCCAAGTAGGTCAAATATACTTGGACTATCCTGACGTTTAAGAAACAGTTGGACAGGCACATGGATTGGATAGGTTTGGGCGGGGGGGGGGGGGAGAGATATGGACCAAGCGTGGGCTGGTGGGACTAGTGTAGCTGGGACATGTTGGTCGGTGTGGGCAAGTTGAGGCTGTTGCCAATGCCAACACTCACCTTCACACGAGGGGCAATTTATAGAGACTGATTAACCAACCAACCTGCATGTCTTTGCTTTGTGGGAGTGAATGGGAGAACGTGCAAACACCACGTAGACAGCGCCAGTGGTCAGGATTCAAAGGGAAAGCCTTCACTCTCAGTCTGATGAAGGGTCTCTGCCCTGAAACGTCACCTAGTCTTTTTCTCCAAGGATGCTGCCTGACCCGCTGAGTTACTCCAGCATTTTGTGTCTATCTTTAAAGGGTCAGTTTCTTCCCAGCTGTTGTCGGCCAAATGAGCGGCACTCTCGTCAGCTAGAGTTTTCATAAGTTCTGAAGTGATTGGAGCAGAATTAGGCCATTCGGTCCATTGAGTCTGTTCTGGCACTCAATCATGGCTGATCTATCCCTCCCCACTAATCTCATTCTCCTGCCTGTCAGGAGTGCAGTCAATACACAATAGGTGCAGGAGGAGGCCATTCAGCCCTTCGAGCCAGCACCGCCATTCAATGTGATCATGGCTGATCATCCACAATCAGTACCCCGTTCCTGCCTGCTCGCCATATCCCAACTCCACTTTCCTTAAAAGCTCTATCTAACTCTCTTGAAAGCATCCAGAGAATCGGGATTCACAACTGTCTGGGTGAAAAAGTTCTTCCTCATCTCCGGTCTAAATGGCCTACCACTAATTCTCAAACTGTGGCCCCTGGTTCTGGACTCCCCCAACATGTTTCCTGCCTCTAGCATGTCCAATCCCTTAATAATCATATGTTTGAATAAGATCGCCTCTCATCCTTCTAAATTCCAGAGTGTACAATCGCTCCATTCTATCAACATATGACAGTCACGCCATCCTGGGGGTTAACCTTGTGATCCTACGCAGTACTCCCTCAATAGCAAGAATAGCAAGTCCTGACCTCCCATCTACCGACTGGGCTAATATTCACTGGAATTTAGAAGGATGAGAGGATATCTTATGGAAACATAAAATTCTTACGGGATTGGACAGGCTAGATGCATGAAAAATGTTCCCGATGTTGGGGGAGTCCAGAACCAGGGGTCATAGTTTAAGAATAAGGGGCAAGCCATTTAGGCCCGAGATGAGAAAAAACATTTTCACCCAGAGAGTTGTGAATCTGTGGAATTCTCTGCCACAGAAGGCAGTGGAGGGCAATTCACTGGATGTTTTCAAGAAAGAGTTAGATGTGGCATTTAGGGCTAACGGAATCAAGGGATATGGGGAAAAAGCAGGAACGGGGGACTTATTCTGGATGATCAGCCATGATCATATTGAATGGCAGTGCTGGTTCGAAGGGCCAAATGGCCTACGCCTATTGTCTATGTTTCTATATTTACCTCGTTGGAGGATCTGTGAACTATCTTTAATCAGACTTTATCCTGCATTAAATGCTGTGCCCTTTATCTGCATTGTGGACAGCTTGATTGCAATCATGTACAGCTTTACGTTGACTGGATAGCACGCTGACAAAAGCTTTTCACTGTACCTAGGTACAATAGACAATAGATAATAGGTGCAGGAGGAGGCCTTTCGGCCCTTCGAGCCAGCACCGCCATTCAATGTGATCATGGCTGATCCCGTGACAAAAATAAACGGAATTAAACGCAAGTCATTGAAGCTGTGAGCCTGCAAATCTATTAACTGCGTCACCATTTTATTTAAAAGTAAAATCCAATTTAACAGCTGAAAGTCCTTTGGATGGCAATTTAATTAACTAGCTTCCCCACCAAATTAAATTTTGCATTCTTTTTAAGACCTTGCAATAAGAAATTGATCAGGGCGGCACGCTGGCGCAGGGCAGCGGTAGAGTTGCTGCCTCACAGTGCCAGAGAACTGGGTTCGATCCTGACCACAGGTGCTATCTGTACGGTGTTTGCACGTTCTCCCCGTGACCAGTGTGAGTTTTCTCCAGGTACTCCGGTCTTTCTACCACACTATGAAGACCTACAGGTTTGTCGGCTAAGTGGCTTCAGTAAAAATGTAAATCATCCCTTGTGTGTGTGTGTGTGTGTGTGTGTGTGTGTGTGTGTGTGTGTGTGTGTGTGTGTGTGTGTGTGTGTAGGGTAGTGTTTGTGTGCGGGGGTCGCTGGTCTGCGTGGACCCGATGGGCCGAAGGGCCTGTTTCCCCGCTGTATCTCGCAACTAAACTAAACTAGTCACAAGTTCCCAACAGATCGAGAAGTCTGGTTTCCATCTGTTACTCAAGAGTAACCACAGTTTGAAATAGTTCCAGGGAATCACACATTGAGCTCTGTGTGTCCCTGTGTCTCAGGACATGGTTGGCCTGGATCATAAACTCTGTCAGCTGTGGGGAAAGATAAGTTTCATTGCTCAACTTCTTATGAGAGGCATAGATAGGGTAGACAGTCAGAACCTTTATCCCCCAGCGTGGAAATGTCCAAGGGAATAGCTACAAGGTGATGGGGGGGAAAGTTTAATGGCGATGTGTGGGGCAAGTTTGTTTTCAGAGACGGGCAGACACGCGCAGACAGGCAGACGCGCATACGGGCAGACGCGTGCAGACGGGCAGAATCACAGAGGCATTGGTGGGGGCCATACTGCCAGATGTGGTGGTGGTGGTGGCAGATAAGACAGCGGGGTTTAAGAGTCTTTTGGATAGGTACATGGATATGCAGGGAGATGCATGATGTGCAGGTGGATCAGAGATGGTCTTGGTGCCATGTTCATCACAGTGTGGGAAGAGCAGGGAATAGAGGGATATGGATCATGTCCAGGCGGAAGAGATCAGTTTATCTTGGCTCCATTTACGGCACAAACACTGCGTGCTGTTCTATGTCCCATGGTCTTCCCCACAATGAAAACCACCCATTCCGGAGATCCAACATGCACGGATTGTACCAGCTAAATAGAAAAAATGTTAAATATGTGACTCTGAGCAATGGTCGTTTCACATTCCCGTCATTCACCGTCAAGGATTCCATGGGACAAGGATGACCGTTGACTAAACACACACACACACAGGACATTAGTAGCAATCCAACTCTCCACAGTAGGGAAGCGTTGATTATAAAACAAATCCAACAGCAAGTTTAAAAAAAATTGAACACTTATAGATCGAGCCATCCAATCATAGATTAAAAAAAGAGAAAGTGGGAGGATTGAAGATTTATCAAATAATTTTATGATCAGTGGATTAGATCGAGTGTTTCAGCTACAGGCTAGAACGTTAGAGGTTGAGGCGAAACTTAGAAGCAGGAGAAGAACCAAATAACAGTGGTCCCCATACAGAGCCCAAGGGATTTCCACTGGTCACATCCCTCCAGCCAGAATAATAGCACGTTGGTTAGGCCGCATTGGAAGTCAACAGATGCAAGTTAAGTTGGATGGCACGGTGGCGCAGCGGTAGTGTTGCTGCCTAATGCCCCTGTCCCACTTAGGAAACCTGAACGCAAACCTCTGGAGACTTTGCGCCCCACCCAAGGTTTCCGTGCGGTTCCCGGAGGTTTTTGTCAGTCTCCCTACCTGCTTCCACTACCTGCAATCTCCGGCAACCACCTGCAACCTCCGGGAACCGCACGGAAACCTTGGGTGGAGCGCAAAGTCTCCAGAGGTTTCCCAAGTGGGACAGGGGCCTTACAGTGCCGGGGACCGGGGTTCCATCTCAACTACGGGTGTTGGATGTATGGAGTTTGTACGTTCTTTCCGTGACACGCGTGGGTTTTCTCCGATGATCTTCGGTTTCCTCCCACACTCCAAAGGAATGTACGGGCTTGGAGGCTAATTGGCTTGGTATTAATGTAAAGAGTGTGTGCGTGTGCGTGCGTGTGCGTGCGCGCGCATATATAGGATAGTGCTAGTGAGTGGGGATCGCTGGTCGCCGCAGCTTCGATGGGCCGAAGGGCTTGTTTCCGCGCTGTATCTCTAAACTAAGATGAAGATTCCTATGACTTGCACGCTCTGAATTATCAAATGATCCATAGGGCCAATAAAAAGTGCTTTCAGTGGGGAGGGACAGCGTTAGGAAAAAGAGACTTTGAAAAGGAAGCAGTCAATATTTGCTCTGTGGCCTTTAGTTGAACAGCAGAGCAGACTGATTGCATACACATCATTCACGTTGTACTCAGTGGTGTGAGCACACAGAGGAAGTAAGATGGACCGAGTCTTCAGAAAACTCTGCATTATTCAAGAGCCTCGGATACATCAATTATTAAGCCGCAGAAACTGAACTAATTTGCTATCCTTTTCAGTTCCCAATGCTGCTGCAGTCAACTTTCCAAAAATAGTGCTTTTTAATAACATGTCTCAGTGTAAAACGACAGCTTCTATGTCTGGGATCTACTGGGTGATGGAGATATAATTAGATTTTTTAAAAAACATTAGGTAAAACGCAGCTTCACCAAGAAGGGTTTTCCTCTCAGCAGCTCTTTGTGTGAAACTATTTCCTTCTACTTGTGGGTAGAGGAAAGAAAATATTTACCTGTCTGCACCATATTAAAATGGATATTTAGTTTTTTAGTTTAGTTTCGAGATACAGCATGGATACAGGCCCTTCGGCCCACTGATTCCACGCCAACCAGCCATCCCCGCACACTAACACTATCCTACACACACTAGGGACAATTTACAATTTTATTGAAGCTTTGGAGCGTGGGAGGAAACCGGTGAAAACCTACGCAGGTCACAGGGAGAACGTACAAACTCCCCACAGACAGCACCCGTAGACTGGATGGAACTCGGGACTCTGGCGCTGTGAGGCAGCAACTCTTCCACTGTGTCACCGTGCTGCCCCTCTTTGTTTAAACTGTGTGACATAGGATTCTTCCCGCCATTGTCCTCGATGAAACTATAACGCAAGCACTTTCAACCAAGATCACAGTGAATGGCGGGTGCTGTCTCGAAGGGCCATATGGCCTACTCCTGCACCTATTGTCTATTGTCTAAAAGACAGAAAGTTATTTTTAAACCATGGTGGGGATTTGGAATGTGTTGCAGGAGTGGTGGTGGAAGCATTTACAATAATGGCATTTACAATGTTTTCTGTAGCCACGTGGATATGCAGGGAATGGAGAGTTATGGATCACGTGCAGACTGAGGAGATTAGTTCAACTTGGCATCACATTCAACACAGACATTGTGGGCTAAAGGGCCTGTTCCTGAACTCTACGGACAGTATGGTGGCGCAGTGGTAGAGTTGCTGCCTCACAGCGCCAGAGACCCGGGTTCGATCCACACTACGGGTGCTGTCTGTACGGACTTTGTACGTTCTCCCCGTGACCTGCGTATGTTTTCTCCGGTTGCCTCCACACTCCAAAGACGTGCAGGTTTGTAGGTTAATTGGCTTGGTATAATTGAAAATAGTCCCAAGTGTGTGCAGGATAGTGCTAGCATGCGGAGATCACTGGTGGGCCGAAGGGCCTGTTTCCGCGCTGTATCTTTAAACTAAAGAATAGACAATAGATGCAGGAGTAGGCCATTCGGCCCTTCGAGCCAGCTCCGCCATTCAATGTGATCATGGCTGATCATCCCCAATCAGTACCCCGTTCCTGCCTTCTCCCCATATCCCCTGAGTAAACATGATAGTATAATAGGCAGAGTGGACTTGATGGGCCCTTATAAAAGAACTGGACAAGCTAGATGCAGGAAAAATGTTCCCAATGTTGGGCGAGTCCAGAACCAGGGCTCACAGTCTTAGAATAAAGGGGAGGCCATTTAAGACTGAGGTGAGAAAAATCATTTTCACCCAGAGAGTTGTGAATTTGTGGAATTCCCTGCCACAGAGGGCAGTGGAGGCCAAGTCACTGGATGGATTTAAGAGAGAGTTAGATAGAGCTCTAGGGGCTATTGATAGGGGACGGGTTATTGATAGGGGACGATCAGCCATCATCACAATGAAGGGCCTCGAAGGGCCGAATGGCCTCCTCCTGCACCTATTTTCTATGTTTCTAAATGGCATACTTCTGCTCCTATGACTTATGAACTGAGGATAATATTCTGAATGTTTACATTGTGAAATGCACAGAAAAAGTACAACAAATGATAAGAAACCCAACTTACTGAACTTGCAATTATAAGACAGTATATAAATTGTTAGTTATTCACTCCCTTTTGCCCCCACTCTTGCATAACCTGGCTAGATGGTTTCAATTTATGTAGACACAAGCTTTGGAGCTTTGTTTAAAAGTCACACAAATAATGATCGGCAATGCACAGCAATAAAGTTAAGAACATTTCCAAAACAACGCGAGCTTTCAAGCCTTTTACTGCCGAGCCAAAAGAGCTCAAGACTTGCACGTTAACTGTCAGATCAATAACATAACATGTGCTTGAGACAAGACAAGAGATTCTCGTTATCTCGCTGTATGCAGGCTATTGATGGTAGAATGAACAGATTCTTCCCCTTATATCAGGCTTCCAAACTGCCCTTCCATGAGTTATTGTACTGTCCGATTCACCTCCACCCCATTGTGGACATTGGACTTTGTCCATGGAACTGATGCGCTACAATGCTGAGAGCTATATTCTGCACTCTGTATCTTCCCCTTTGCCCTACCATCTGTGGGCGGCGCAGCGTAGAGTTGCTGCCTCAGAGAACGCAGTTCGATCCTGACTACGGGCGCCATCTGTACGGAGTTTGTACGTTCTCCCCGTGACCGTGTGGGTTTTCTCCGAGTGCTCCGGTTTCCTTCCTCCCACATTCCAAAGACGTACAGGTTTGTAGGTTAATTCCCATTGGTAAAGTTGTGAAATTATCTTTGGTGTTTGTAGTATAGTGCTGGTGTATGGGGCGATCACTGATCTCGATGGGCCGAAGGGCCTGTTTCCGTGCTGTATCTCTATAGTCCAAAGTAAATCTGCTCTTGAGTTTGATTTGGTTGTATTTATCTTCATAAGTTACAGGAGCAGAATTAGGCCATTCGGCCCGCCATGTATAGTATATCTGATTATAGTATATAGTACTATAAGTACTATATATATATAGTACTATAGTATATAGTACACCTAGGATAGCATGCAAAATACAGCTTTTCACTTTACCCGAGTAAGGTAACAAAAATAAACCCAAACATGATGCCGGCCACTTCTGCCTTAATATTCACCCCAAAACATACACAATTGTTCATAGAAACATAGAAACATAGAAAATAGGTGCAGGAGTAGGCCATTCGGCCCTTCAATATGATCATGGCTGATCGTCCAACTCAGTATCCTGTACCTGCCTTCTCTCCATACCCCCTGATCCCTTTTGTCACAAGGGCCACATCTAACTCCCTCTTAAATATAGCCAATGAACTGGCCTCAACTACCTTCTGTGGCAACGAATTCCACAGATTCACCACTCTCTGTGTGAAAAATGTTTTTCTCATCTCGGTCCTAAAAGACTTTCCCCTTATCCTTAAACTGTGACCCCTTGTTCTTCACAAGGCTTTGATATTTTCAGATAGATAGTTACATAGCAGCAGACTGATGAAATAAAGTAATCCATTATCAATTATTTCCTTTTTAAATCAACTTTTTTAAGCCGAAGCGGCAAAGGGTATAACGACATCACATCCAATTATAAATTGAACTAAATGCTGTGATCACAATAACCACATTAAACAGGACAAGTTCAAAATGGTTTGCAAATGCAATGGTCAACACATTTATCAACTTAAACAACAAACTATATCTTATCAGCCAGCAAATGTGATTAAAGTTAGATATAGACAACCAGTGTTGGCATTAGGAGCTGCTCCGAGGTATTGGATTGTGAAAAATCAGAAAATCATGAACTTTGTTTAGTTTAGTTTAGAGATACAGCACAGAAACAGGCCCTTCGGCCCATCATGTCCGCACCGACCAGCGATCCCCGTACATTAGCACTACCCTCCACACACACACACACACACGGGACAATTTACAATTTTACAATTTTATCAAAGCCAATTAACCTGCAAACCTGCACGTCTTTGGAGTGTGGGAGGAAACCGGAGCACCCGGAGAAAACTCACGCAGGCCACGGGGAGAACGTACAAACTACATATAGACAGCACCAGAAGTCCAAATCGAACCCAGTACTCTGCCGCTGCGCCACCGTGCCGTCATGTGTTACGAGCTACATCCACAAGGCAATTTCTGACATATGATGGGTTTTTGAGACACATGCTGGAAAACTGCAATAACCATTACATCTTAGAATATGACACATAGAACAGTGCAGCATAGGAACAGGCCCTTCGGCCCACACGATCTGTGCTGAACACGATGCCACGATAATCTAATCTCCTCTGCTGTACATGATTCATGTCCCTCCACATCCACGCGTCTAAAAGCCTCTTAAATTCCACTAAATTCGTGTTGCTGCCTTACAGCGCCAGAGACCCGGGTTCGATCCTGACTTTGGGTGCTCTGTACGGAGTTTGTACGTTCTCCCTGTGACCTTTAGTTTTCTCTGGGTTCTTCAGTTTCCTCCCACACACCAAAGACGTACAGGTATGTGGGTTAATTGGCTTGGGTATAATTGCCCCTATTGCATGTAGGATAGAGCAAGTGTGGGGGGGGGGGGAGTGGTCGCTGGTTGGTGCTGACTCGATGGGCCGAAGGGCCGGTTTCCACGCTGTATCTCTAAACTAAACTAAATTCTGATTTTCTCAGCTATAGAGAAAATTACCATGATGTCAATATGGATGGGTTGATGATGTACTGTCAATGACAAGACCCTTCATAGTACTGATGTACACAGAGTTCAGAGCTCACTAAAGGTGGCAGCACATGTAGATAGGGTGGTAAAGTAGGCATAAGCCAAGGCGTGCTTGCCTTCATTGCCAGGTGTACTGATTACAATCGAGCCATCCACCATGTACAAATATATGATAAAAGGAAGAACGTGAATAGCCTTTAGTGCAAGATAAATGCCAGTAAAGTCCAATCAAAGATAGTCCGAGGGTCTCCAATGAGACAGATAGTAGCTCAGGACTGCTCTCTGGTTGTGGTAGGATGGTTCAGTTGCCTGATAACAGCTGGGAAGAAAATGTCAATAGACACAAAAAGCTGGAGTAACTCAGCGGGACAGGCGGCATCTCTGGAGAGAAGGAATGGGTGACGTGTTGGGTCAGGACCCTTCCCTGAATCTGGAGGTGTGCATTTTCACACTTCTGTACCTTTCTTCACGTGCCATAGTCTTCTCCACTGATCTTCCTTGAGATCATATGTCATAACTGATAGGAACAGAATTAGGCCAGTGAGTCCCTCGGCCCATCAAGTCTACTCTACGCTAATCTATCACTCCCCCCTAACCCCATTCTCCTGCCTTCTCCCCGTAACCCTTGATGCATGCACTAACCAAGAATCATAGAAACATAGACAATAGGTGCAGGAGTAGGCCAATCGGCCCTTCGAGCCTGCACCGCCATTCAATATGATCATGGCTGATCATCCAACTCAGTATCCTGTACATCATCTATCCCTGCCTTAAATGTTCCAAACCGAACAGAGAGATATGGATCACGTTCAGGCCGATGAGACAGGTTTAATGAGGCATCGTGTGCAGCACAAATATCGTTGGGCCGAAGGACCTGTCCCTGTTCACTGACATATCTGTACAACTTGCACTGTTTGCCCATCATTTCTCGCTTCAGTGCGGGCATGATTTTATTTAATTCCCCGCTTTGTGATAAGTTTTCAAACTGGCATCTGCGATCTCCATTCATCTGTCACCACAGTTAATTGGCCTCTTGAAATTGCCCATGGCGTGCAAGGCATGGGTGAAAAAGGTGGATAACATAGAACTGGCATGAATGGGTGGCCTGGACTCAGTGGGCCGAAGGGCCTGTTTCAATGGTGCGTCTTTCAATCAGACCCAACATCCTTAATCCATATGAATCTATGGAGGTGTACAAAATCATGAGCGGAATAGATGATAGGGGGGGGGGGGGGGGGGGGGGTGGATAAATGCCCTACAGCCGAGAAGGTGATGAAAAAGAATTTTAAAAGAAAGCAGATAAGATTTGCAACAGAGACTTAGACAGCCACTCCCGAGGTAGAGGGTCTGTGCGTTTTATGCTCATAATACACTGCTTTGTGGAGCCCAGCGATAAACCTTAGACCACTAACGCTGTTAGTGTGGAGTGAGAGAGACAGAGAGACTGTGTCTCTGTACCGCAGTGAGACTTGGAGCAGAGGGGGGTGGGGGTGATGGAGTTTAAGAGGGGGGGGGGGGGAGATGAAAGAATAGGTGGAGTTAATTTGAAATGAAATACCTGCGGTGTCTCCTTGCTGCGACCCCCGGCTAGCTCTCCCTTTCCATCCCCTCCTTGTCTTCTGCTTCTGCCGCTGCTCTTTAACAGGCTTGAGTTTCTTGTCTGATGTATGTTTCCTGGTAGAGGGCGGAAGTGAAACCTCCAAATGTGTGTCAACCCTATCAAAATTATTCACAGCAGCCTCTGCCCCAGTAAGCGCAGTCTCTGCAGTGGCTCTGGCTCCGGCTCCGGCTCCGGCTCCGTCCGTGCCTGCAATTGCCACAATCAGCCCAGGCTCCTCATCCCCGCCACCCTGCGCCCATGTACACGCGGCTCAGTGTAACGGTGATGTTCTCGGTGTCCATCACACTGGCCTTTCACTCCAGTACTCGCACTGCGACCTGCTTTAATTTTAACCCTTCCCTTCCCTTCCCTACACGAACTCCTGGTAACTCATTGAAACCAACGGGCTGGGCAAACATAACTCAGCGGGTCAGGCATATGTGTGTGTGTGTGTGTGTATATATATATATATATATATATACACACATATATTATATATATATATATATATATATACACATATTATATATATATATATATATATATATACACATATTATATATATATATATATATATATATATATATATATGCGTGTGTGTGTATATATATATACCAGACTAAGTGGGACCCGTTGGGTCCCATGTTCACACGGGAGGGATGGTCCCCCAACGCAATATTCCACCTCTCCACCAATTCCAATACTGGTGGCCAGGGTGGGGTTCTGGAGCGCTAGTATGGGTGTTGTGGGCCAATGGGACTGGTTTCCAGAGGGCTAGAATGGACATTGTGGGCCGAATAGATTCTTGGGCTGGCAGCTCAGTCACTCAGGCCTGGTGGGCTGGCAGCTCAGTCACCCAGGGCTGTTGCGCTGGCGGCTCAGTCACTCAGGGCTGGTGGGCTGGCAGCTCAGTCACTCAGGGCTGGTGGGCTGGCAGCTCAGAAACTGCCAGAAATTCAGCCCAAAACAGGTGAGAGACTGTGAGAGAGAAGGGGGAGAGGGTGGAGAATCAATTTTAGACATGTTTCATCTTTTTCTGCAGATCACAGCAATGAAGGAGGAAAGTCTATCCTGGCCTGGATCTCCTGGCCAGGGAGCCAATGAAGGGAGAGAGAAAAATACTGGGGTGAGGTTTAATACTTACAGATTTGATTTGATTTACTGCCTATTATGCCTCCTGGCATGTAGGGCGTCAACGAAGGACCTCCACTCCTTGTTGATTCCTTCAGGTGCTGTTTCCGTAACATATTTGTTTTACGAGACAAGTTTGTTATCCCTGTGCTCAACCTCCAACCTGGAGGACTAGTGGATCGCTCGTCATCTCGCCTCTACCCTTCGACCTGGCCAGCATGGGAGACCCTAACAGGAGACGAATCTCCCACTGGCATAGCTCTAGGGGTCACTGAGTGCAGGCCAACACCTCATTTAAATTTAAATTTCAAATTCCTTTCCATTTCAAGCACAGGGCGGGCCAACACCTAATTTTAATTTCAATTTCAATTTCCTTTCCATTTCAAGCACAAGGCAGGCCAACACCTCATTTAAATTTCAATTTCAATGTCCTTTCCATTTCAAGCACAGGGCAGGCCAACACCTCATATCAATTTCAATTTCATTTCCATTTCAAGCACAGGGCAGGCCAACACCACATTTCAATTTCAATTTAATTTCCATTTCAAGCACAGGGCAGGCCAACACCTAATTTCAATTTTAATTTCCTTTCCATTTCAAGCACAGGGCAGGCCAACACCTCATTTTAATTTCAATTTCATTTTCATTTCATGCACAGGACAGGCCAACACCTCATTTCAATTTCAATTTCATTTCGATTTCAAGCACAGGGCAGGCTAACACCTCATTTGAATTTCAATTTCGATTTCATTTCCATTTCCAGCACAGGGCAAGCCATCACCTCATTTCTATTTCAATTTCAATTTCCTTTCCCTTTCCATTTCAAGCACTGGGCAGGCTAATACCTCATTTCAATTTCAATTTCATTTCCATTTCAAGCACAGGGCATGCCAACACCTCATTTCAATTTCAATTTCAATTTCCTTTCCATTTCAAGCACAGGGCAGGCCAACACCTCATTTAAATGTCAATGTCTATTTCCTTTCCATTTCAAGCACAGGGCAGGCCAACACGTCATTTAAATTTAAATTTTGATTTCCTTTCCATTTCAAATACAGGGCAGGCCAACACCTCATTTAAATTTCAATTTAAATTTCCTTTCCATTTCAAGCACAGGGAAGGCCAACACCTCATTTAAATTTAAAATGTATTTCTATTTCCAGCACAGGGCAGGCCAACACCTCATTTCAATTTCAATTTCAATTTCCTTTCCATTTCAAGCACAGGGCAGGCCAACACCTCATTTCAATTTCAATTTCAATTTCATTTCCATTTCAAGCACAGGGCAGGCCAACACCTCATTCCAATTTCAATTTCCTTTCCATTTCAAGCACAGGGCAAGCCAACACCTCATTTAAATTGTGTATCCATTGTAAATGATACAATTAGATGTTGCCCGTCTCACCTTAAACCCCAGGTCATCTCATCTTGGAACAGCATAAATTTCTTCCGGGTGCTCTGGTTTCCACACACATCCCAAAGACGGGCGGGTTGACGGGTTAATTGGCCCTCAATAAAAACCTAGAGTGTGGGTGAGTGATGGAATCTGGGGGGTGTTTAGTTTAGTTTAGAGATACAGTGCGGAAACGGGCCCTTCAACCCACCGAGTCCGTGCAGATCAGCGATCCCCGCACATTAACACTAACTTAAACACACTCGGGACAATTCACACTGATACCAAAGCCAATTAACCTACAAACCTGTACGTCTTTGGAGTGTGGGAGGAAACTGGAGATCTCGAAGAAATCCCACGCCGGTCACGGGGAGAACGTACAAACTCCGTACAGCCAGAACCCGTAGTCGGGATCGAACTTGGGTCTCTGGCGCTGCAAGTGTTGTAAGCAGCAACTCTACCGCTGCGCCACTGTGACCGCCCATGTTGATGATAATGTGATGGGGGTAAACTGTGGAATGAATGTAGAATCAGAGGAAGTGGTCAGTGCAGAATGAAGGGGTTGTGACTGTGCTGTAGTTGAGGTGTAGATATGGTAGACAGCCAGAACCTTTTGCCCCAGGTTGTAAATGTCCAACACTAGGGGGCATGGCTATAAGATGAGGCGGGGGACACGTTTTTTTATACAGTGTAATTGATTTAAAGGAGGTGTGTATGGCAAACTTACACAGATGGTGGTAGGTGCCTGGGACACACTGCCAGGTGTACTGCAAGGTAGAGAAGTGTGTAAACGCACACCTCCAGATTCAGGGACAGTTTCTTCCCAGCTGTTATTAGGCATCTGATCCATCCTACCACAACCAGAGAGCAGTCCTGAACTACTATCTACCTCATTGGTGACTCTCGGACTATCTTTGATCGGGCTTTGCTGGCTTTACCTTGCACTAAATGTTATTCCCTTATCATGTATCTGTACACTGTGAATGGCTCGATTGTAATCATGTATTGTCTTTCCGCTGACTGGTTAGCACGCAACAAAAGCTTTTCACTGTACCTCGGTGCACGTGTCAGTAAACTAAACTGAAACTGAAACAGGGGTAGTGGTTGTGGCAGATGGGGTGGTTTTTTAGGAAGCTTTTGGATGGGTACATAGCTATGGAGGGATGGGCATTATGCACAGGTGGATCAGAGATGGTCTTGGCATCTTGTTCAGCGCTGACATTGTGGGCCGAAGGGCCTGTACAGTTCCATGTTCTATGGTAACACCACAAGTCTTAGACCTCTCGCCAAGGACTGTAGGACAGAGGTTTCAGAAGAGAGGGTCAACATTGATAGGAGACATGTGGGGCCAATGTTTTGCAGAGGGTGGTGGGTGCCTGGAATGTGCCAGGGTTAGGGCTGGAGGCAGATATGATAGTGGCATTAAGAAGCTTTTAGATAGGCACATGGATATTCAGTGAATGGAGTGACATGGATCTTGAGCAAGCAGAGGAGATTAATTTAACTTGGCATCATGTACAGCACAGACAATGTGGGCCAAAGGGCCTCATCATCTATTGTGATCTTCTATCTTCTAAATTCCGTATCATCGTGAGGGGGCCACGGTGGCTCAGCGGTAGAGTCGCTGCCTTACAACACTAGAGTTGCCAGGTTCAATCCTGTCTATGGGTACTGTCTGTACGGAGTTTGTACGTTCTCCCTGTGACCTGCGTGGGTTTTCTCCGGGTATTCCGGATTCCTCCAAAATTTCGTCGAATTGGCTTCGACGAAATTGTAAATTGTCCCTAGTGTGTGTGGGGTAGTGTTAAGGTACAGGGCGATCACTGGTCGGCACGGTCTCCGTGGGCCGAATGGCCTGTTTCCGCTCATTGTCTCCAAAGTCGAAATCCGAAAGATGTGCTCGTTCTAAAATGACTTCAGTTCCAAGATCTGAAAATGTCTTCTTTCTTAATTTATTTTCCCATCAGTGTCTGGAGATTTTTAATTATGAAGCAGTGAGATTGAAGGTTTTATTCATAGCAGCAAGGCCATTTACATTCTAATTCTGTGATCTGTAACCCAGACAAGAGTGTCATTAGTAACTGGCGTGTGATTAATTACAGCATAGTATTTCGAAGTAAAAACAGAAAAGGCAGGAAATACTGTGAAAAGAGAAACAATTTCCTCCCAGCTGTTATCAGGCAACTGAACCATCATACTAACACCAGCGGACTGCCCTGACCAACCATCGACCACATTGGATACCCTCGGACTATCTTTAATCGGACTTTACTGGACTATCCTGCACTAAGCGTTATTTACTTTATCCTGTATCTGTATACACTGTGGACAGCTCGATTGTAATCATGTACAGTCTTTCTGCTGAAAATAGACACAAATTGCTGGAGTAACTCAGCGGGACAGGCAGCGTCTCTGGAGAGAAGGAATGGGTGACGTTTCGGGTCGAGACCTTTCTTCAGATCCGAAACGTCACCCATTCCTTCTATCCAGAGACGCTGCCTGTCCCGCTGAGTTAATCCAGCACTTTGTGTCTATCTTCGGTGTAAACCAGCATCTGCAGTTCCTTCCATCACATGTAGTCTTTCCGCTGACTGGTTAGCATGCAACAAAAAGCTTTTCACTGTACCTTGGTACACGTGTCAATAAACTAAACTACACTAAACTAAAAATGTTCAAGAAGGAACTGCAGATGCAGGAAAAATCGAAGGTAGACAAAAATGCTGGAGAAACTCAGTGGTGAGTGGGATCTTATAGAAACTTACAAAATTCTTAAGGGGTTGGACAGGCTAGATGCAGGAAGATTGTTCCCGATGTTGGGGAAGTCCAGGACAAGGGGTCACAGTTTAAGGATAAAGGGGAAATCTTTTAGGACCGAGATGAGAAATTTTTTTTTCACACAGAGAGTGGTGAATCTCTGGAACTCTCTGCCACAGAAGGTAGTTGAGGCCAGTTCATTGGCTATATTTAAGAGGGAGTTAGATGTAGCCCTTGTGGCTAAAGGGATCAGGGGGTATGGAGAGAATAATAATAATAATAATGGATGGGATTTATATAGCGCCTTTCTAATACTCAAGGCGCTTTACATCGCATTATTCATTCACTCCTCAGTCACACTCGGTGGTGGTAAGCTACTTCTGTAGCCACAGCTGCCCTGGGGCAGACTGACGGAAGCGTGGCTACCAATCTGCGCCTACAGCCCCTCCGACCACCACCAATCACTCACACACATTCACACACAGGCAAAGGTGGGTGAAGTGTCTTGCCCAAGGACACAACGACAGTATGCACTCCAAGCGGGATTCGAACCGGCTACCTTCCGGTTGCCAGCCGAACACTTAGCCCATTGTGCCATCTGTCGTCCCAGAGAAGGCAGGTACAGAATACTGAGTTGGATGATCAGCCATGATCATATCGAATGGCGGTGCAGGCTCGAAGGGCCGAATGGCCTACTCCTGCACCTATTTTCTATGTTTCTATGTGAGGCAGCATCTATGGAGCGAAGGAATAGGTGACGTTTCGGGTCTCGACCCGAAACGTCACCTATTCCTTCGCTCCATAGATGCTGCCTCACCCGCTGAGTTTCTCCAGCATTTTTGTAGACTAAAAATGCTATAATTTCTGATTGAGGTCTGTTTAAGCAAAAATTGCCCCATACATTTTCCTGTTCGCACCTCACAGCTAAGTCCTCTAGTCTGACATTTGTACCTTCGGAAAAAGGTTCTGACTGTGTCTTGCATCTATGACAGGTTATGACTGTCTATAGATCTATCTGTGACAGTGTCTTGATCTGTGCCACCTTGTACATCGATAAAACTGAAACACTTCAGAGTTTAAATGAGGGTCTTGCATGCGTAATTACAAATTTCCGGATCACGGAGAATCAGAAAACCCTGTCAATTTTTTGAGCTCAGATTCAAGTGAAGCTTTATTCGTCACTTGCACGTAAAGTGCAGTGAAATTAATTTTACCAGCAGCTGTACAATTAAAAAAACACACACAATATACAATAACAATTTAATACAAACATCCACCACAGCATTCGTCATAAATTCCCCCCTCAGATGCTGTCTCACCCATTGAGTATAATTGAAACTGCTGCCACATCCTGTCACCCACTCACCCTCTCCATCTTAAACTGACACCCCTAATAAACTGGCCATTAGACAATAGACAATAGGTGCAGGAGTAGGCCATTCGGCCCTTCGAGCCAGCACTGCCATTCACTGTGATCATGGCTGATCATCCACAATCAGTACCCCATTCTTGCCTTCTCCCCATGTCCCTTGACTCCACTATCCTTAAGAGCCCTATCTGGAAAGCATCAGGAGTAATGGCCTCCACTGCCTTCTGAGGCAGAGAATTCCACAGATTCACAACTCACTGGGTGAAAATGTTTTTCCTCATCTCCATTCTCAATGGCCTACCCTTTATTCTTAAACTGTGGCCCCTGGTTCTGGACTCCCCCGACATTGGGAGCATGTTTCTTGCCTCTAGCGTGCCCAATGCACAAGACCAAGCCTTCCCTTACTTTGAGCTAAAGCAATAAAAGGTATAGAACACACCTTTCACTGTTTTTACACATCCTGGGGGATTACTGATATAAAGTGCTGATGGTCAAAGCAAAGTTTGGAGACAGTTTACTTCAGAGATACAGTGTGGAAATAGGCCCTTCGGCCTATCGAGTCCGTGCTCACCATCGATCACCAGTTCACACTGTTATCCCACTTGCTCATCCACTCCCTACACACTAGGGGCAATTTACAGAGGGCCAATTAACCTGCAAACCTGCACGCCTTTGGGATGAAATCTGTGGAACTCATTGCCACAGAGGGCTGTGGAGGCCAAGTCAGTGGATGTTTTTAAGGCAGATATGGACAAATTCTTGATTAGGACGGGTATCAAGGGTTATGGGGAGAAGGCAGGAAATTGGGATTAGGAGGCAGAAATCAGCCATGATTGGAAGGTGGAGTCGACTCGATGGGCCGAATGGCCTAATTCTACTCCAATAACTTGTGAGCTTGTGAAACCAGAGGATACCCTTGCAGTCACAGTTTAGTTTAGTTTAGAGATACAGCGCGGAATCAGGCCCTTCGGCCCACTGGGTCCGCGCCGACCAGCGATCCCTGAAGATTAACACTATCCTATACACACGAGGGACAATGTTTACATTTACCAAGCCAATTAACCTACAAACCTGTACGTCCTTGGAATGTGGGAGGAAACCGAAGATCTCGGAGAAAACCCACGCAGGTCACGGGGAGAACGTACAAACTCCGTACAGACAGCACCCGTAGTCGGGATCGAACCCGGGTCTCCGGTGCTGCATTCGCTGTAAAGCAGCAACTCTACCGCTGCGCCACCGTGACTGAGAACGTGCAAACTCCCTACAGACAGCACGCGGAGTTTGTATGCGTGTACGGTGCTTACACATTCTCCCCGTGACCGCGTGGGGCTGTTGACTCTGTAAATTTTGCTTTTGAGAATCCTATCGTACGTCACAGGAGAGATAATTAGACACAGGGCAAATCCTGCACTATTGTGACACCAAGTGGAACATACTGGAACTGCATTACCTCCAGTGAAATTTACAGAGTGGAGCTACTCCTTCAATGATGAAGGCTTCCAACCTGAAACATTGTCTCTCCATTCCCCCCACAGATGCGGTTCAACCTGCTGAGTTATTCCAGCACTTTTTGTCCAGCTTAAGATTCCAGCAACTGCAGTTCTTTGTATCTCCAGAGGTTCCTGTTTAGTTTACTTTAGTTCATGTTCATAAGTTCCTAAGTTCATAGACAACAGACAACAGGTGCAGGAGTAGGCCATTCGGCCCGTCGAGCCAGCACCGTCATTCAATGTGATCATGGCTGATCATCCCCAATCAGTACCCCGTTCCTGCCTTCTCCCCATATCCCTTAATTCCACAATCTTTACGAGCCCTATCTAGCTCTCTCTTGAAAGTATCCAGAGAACTGGCCTCCACCGCCCTCTGAGGCAGAGAATTCCACAGACTCACAACTCTCTGGGTGAAAAAGTGTTTCCTCGTCTCTCTTCTAAATGGCTTACCTCTTATTCTTAAACTGTGGCCCCTGTTTCTGGACTCCCCCAACATCGGGAACATGTTACCTGCCTCTAGAGTGTCCAAACCCTTAACAATCTTATATGTTTCAATAAGGTGCCCTCTCATCCTTCAAAATTCCAGAGTATACAAGCCCAGCCGCTCCATTCTCCATTCCCGGGACGGCTGCTATGGAGAGGAGACGGTTGCCCACCTCCTTGCAGAGTGTGGATTCGAAAGAGAGTCTGGAGAGGTCTGCAAGGGTCCCTGTCATGGTTTATTCCGAACAGCTCCGTCACAGAGGACTCTGTGATTTACGGACTGTTCCCAGGGAGGCATTCAGAGACTGACATCGAGTGCTGCTGGAAGGCCATCAACTCGGTGAAAGACACCCTTTGGCCTTTGTTGACCTCGCAGCGAGTGAGATGTCCGTCGGGGAATGTTGCGGACTGGCCGGCTGCAGACTGCAGGAGTACGTGCTGAGGGACGCACTGAAGCTCGGTGCAGCCAACGCCAAGGCTCGGTGGGGGAGGACCACAGTCTAGGGACCTTCCGCTGCTGGACATGGGGGGCAGGGTGTGTTGAAGCCGCCCCTCAAAACAAGGGAAGGGATTCCTCATCAGTGGGCCACACGAGTGGCAAGGGTGGGGGGCAAAATTGTGTCATTTTGTCAACTGTATTGAATGTATGTATAGCCTCCGAGAATGTCAGATGGAGTTAGATTAGATTAGATTATTTAATGACCACACAGTCAAGCTGGTGGAATTCAGGTTCAGTACAGGATGTTACAAGGTAGGCTGATTCCCGTCAAACATAACATAAAACACAACATCATACAATATACAGCACATGCATGGGGAGGATATGTGCTGTTATCATAGTGTGTTCAGAATTCGGATTGCGTGTGGGTAAAAACTGTTTTTAAATCGAGATGTCTTGGCGGGAAGTGAGCTGTAGCGCCTTCCTGATGGCAGCAGGTGGAAGATGTGGTGAGCTGGGTGGGAGGGATCAGAGATGATTTTCTTCACCCTTGACACAGACCGTTTGTGATGGAGTGATTGTAAGGATCATGTATTGTATATATTTATTTCTCGAATTAAGTATATTTTGATTTTTTTTTTTAATGTACCGAGGTCCAGTGAAATTCATTTTTATACACAGCTCAGTGCATGTATCACCTTCAGCGATGGCAGCCTCGCCAACAATCTGTCTGTCTTTTCATCTTTTTTGTTATTTTTAGTGTGTTTTAAAAGTTTGTGTTAATGTTCTCTGGTTTGTTTTATGTGAGGGTCGGGGGGTCGGGGGTCGGGGGTCGGGGAAACTTTTTTCAATCTCTTACCTTGCCGGAGACGCGATTGTTTTCCGGATCGTATTTCCAGTCGCTCTGCGGCCTAACATCGTGGAGCTGGAGGCCTTGCTCGAGACTGACTTTGAGCCCCACCGTGGGTCCGTGGACGTGGCCATCAGAGCCTGCGATGCCTTGCCTGGGATTGACGCCTGCGGATTTCAACATCGAGGAGCTCGCAGTCACGGGTAGAGACTGATGTCGGGAAGCATCAAAGTTGCAGGAGGTTCGACCAGCCCCGACCCGGGGTCCAATCGCCTGACACGGGGGAGATAAGATTCCCCCGATGCAGGAGCTTGATCACCCTGACGCGGAGGGCTCGACCACCGGCCACGGGGGCCAAGATCGTCCCGTCAACGGAAGGCTCGAGTGCCCCGACTGTGGGAGAACAAAGAAGGGAAGAGATTGAACTTTTTTCGCCTTCCATCACAGTGAGGAATGTGGAGGAGTCACTGTGGTGGATGTTTATGTTAAAATGTGTTTGGGTGTCTTGGTACGACTGTCTGGCAAATCAAATTCCTCGTATGTTATGAAACATACATAGCTAATAAAGTATTATTATGATGATGATGATATATGATCACTTAGATGCATATTAGAAAAGATCTCAGATGGAGTACGTGAGTTGTGGCCGTACACTGAGACAGCCAATGTTTAAGACTGTTGATGCGTCGCGGACCCCCTTGCTGGGGGTCGCCGGAGAAGAGCTCCGTCCGCCGGCTCGCAGCCTACAATATCTTGAAGCCGCGTTCTCCAGAACCAGGGGCCACAGTTTAAGAATAAGGAGTAAGCCATTTTGAACGGAGACGAGGAAATACTTTTTCTCACAGAGAGCAGTGTCTGTGGAATTCTCTGCCTCAGAGGACGGTGGAGGCAGGTTCTCTGGATGCTTTCA
The DNA here is from genome assembly GCF_010909765.2 of Amblyraja radiata. NCBI lineage: Eukaryota > Metazoa > Chordata > Chondrichthyes > Rajiformes > Rajidae > Amblyraja > Amblyraja radiata. The sequence goes on from NC_045967.1 coordinate 54,299,563, forward strand.
AGAGAGAGTTAGATAGGGCTCTTAAAAATAGCGGAGTCAGGGGATATGGGGAGAAGGCAGGAACGGGGTACTGATTGGGGATGATCAGCCATGATCACATTGAATGGCGGTGCTGGCTTGAAGGGCCGAATGGCCTACTCCTGCACCTATTGTCTATTGTCTATTGTCTCCGGTAAGGAGGTGGCCGCTTTGGGAGCTCCAGCTCCACCTGTCCTGATGTCGGCGTTCCAACCATCCCGACCACAGGGCGTGAACATCCGTAGCGGCGACTACGGAGGGTCAGGGCCCCGACCACAGGTGAACAAGGGAGGAGGAGGAGGGGGACTGTCTGAACTGTACTGCCTTCCACCACAGTGGAGAATGCTGTGGTGGATGTCTGTGTTGAATTATGTTGTGTATTGAGCCCTTTTTTAATTGTAACACTGCATGGTACATTACATTTCACTGCACTTTATGGTGCATTGACAAATACATTTGCACTTGAGTCGGTACCAATCATTACCACAAGAGGACATGATCTGCATTGGAGTTGTTTTGTGACTACATCAGCACACACGAAACATGCAACTGATCCACGATCATCCAATCCTCCCTCCCTTATTTAACTTGTGGATGTTGTAATCTCCAACCTGCTCCGTGCGCCCACCAACGTCGGGGAACTCTGCTCTGCCAAACTCAATGTGATACCCAGTGATTCCATCATCAGTTAGCACCTGGCCCCTAATTTTTTTTAAAGGCAATGAAAAAATAATCTGCTTGGAAGATTACGTGAGTTGCAGCCTCACAGCGTTAGAGACCCACGTTCGATCCTAACCTTGGGTGCTGCCCGCACGGGGTTTACACGTTCTCCCCGTGGCCGCGTGGGGTTCCCCCGGGTGCTCTGGTTTCCTCCCACACTCCAAAGACATGCAAGTTTGCAGACTAATTGGCTTTGGTAAAATTGTAAATTGTCCCTAATGTGTGTAGGATTCAAGATTGAAGAGAGTTTATTGTCATGTGTCCCAGATAGGACAATGAAATTCTTGCTTTGCTTCAGCACAACAGAATATAGTAGGCATGAATACAGAACAGATCAGTGTGTCCATATACCATTATATAAATATATACACACATGAATAAATAAACTGATAGAGTGCAAATAAACAGATAATGGGCTATTAATGTTCAGAGTTTTGTCCGAGCCGAGTTTAATAGCCTGATGGCTGTGGGGAAGTAGCTATTCCTGAACCTGTTCGTTGCAGTCTTCAGGCTCCTGTACCTTCTACCTGAAGGTAGCAGGGAGATGAGTGTGTGGCCAGGATGGTGCGGGTCCTTGATGATACTGCCAGCCTTTTTGAGGCAGTGTTCGTGTACGGGGATTTACTGGTGGGCGCGGACTCAGTGGGCTGAATGGCTTGTTTCTGCGCTGTATCTCTAAACTAAACTAAACTAAACTGCATCAAAGAATTACATCATGCAAAGCAAATGCGGACTGCAAGGCTGAAGGGAAGGACAGGCAATGTGATCTGAAGCAAAGCTCAAACCTAGGGAGAAATATCTGAAACATTTAGTTTAGTTTAAGGATACAGATGGACCTTCTGCTCACCAGTTGATCACCCTGACACTAGTTCCATGTTATCTCACTTTCGCATCCTACACACTAGGGACAATTAACGTACAAACCTGCACGTCTTTGGAATGTTGGAGGAGACCTTGGACCCTGAGAGCCCGGACAGTGTTCTAGTTCAGGGATACAGGGCGGAAACATAGAAACATAGAAACATAGAAATTAGGTGCAGGAGTAGGCCATTCGGCCCTTCGAGCCTGCACCGCCATTCAATATGATCATGGCTGATCATCCAACTCAGTATCCCGTACCTGCCTTCTCTCCATACCCTCTGATCCCCTTAGCCACAAGGGCCACATCTAACTCCCTCTTAAATATAGCCAATGAACTGGCCTCGACTGCCCTCTGTGGCAGGGAGTTCCAGAGATTCACCACTCTCTGTGTGAAAAAAGTTCTTCTCATCTCGGTTTTAAAGGATTTCCCCCTTATCCTTAAGCTGTGACCCCTTGTCCTGGACTTCCCCAACATCGGGAGCAATCTTCCTGCATCTAGCCTGTCCAACCCCTTAAGAATTTTGTAAGTTTCTATAAGATCCCCTCTCAATCTCCTAAATTCTAGAGAGTATAAACCAAGTCTATCCAGTCTTTCTTCATAAGACAGTCCTGACATCCCAGGAATCAGTCTGGTGAACCTTCTCTGCACTCCCTCTATGGCAATAATGTCCTTCCTCAGATTTGGAGACCAAAACTGTACGCAATACTCCAGGTGTGGTCTCACCAAGACCCTGTACAACTGCAGTAGAACCTCCCTGCTCCTATACTCAAATCCTTTTGCTATGAAAGCTAACATACCATTCGCTTTCTTCACTGCCTGCTGCACCTGCATGCCCACTTTCAATGACTGGTGTACCATGACACCCAGGTCTCGCTGCATCTCCCCTTTTCCTAGTCGGCCACCATTTAGATAATAGTCTGCTTTCCTGTTTTTTGCCACCAAAATGGATAACCTCACATTTATCCACATTATACTGCATCTGCCAAACATTTGCCCACTCACCCAGCCTATCCAAGTCACCTTGCAGTCTCCTAGCATCCTCCTCACAGCTAACACTGCCCCCCAGCTTAGTGTCATCCGCAAACTTGGAGATATTGCCTTCAATTCCCTCATCCAGATCATTAATATATATTGTAAATAGCTGGGGTCCCAGCACTGAGCCTTGCGGTACCCCACTAGTCACTGCCTGCCATTGTGAAAAGGACCCGTTTACTCCTACTCTTTGCTTCCTGTTTGCCAGCCAGTTCTCTATCCACATCAATACTGAACCCCCAATGCCGTGTGCTTTAAGTTTGTAAACTAATCTCTTATGTGGGACCTTGTCGAAAGCCTTCTGGAAGTCCAGATACACCACATCCACTGGTTCTCCCCTATCCACGCTACTAGTTACATCCTCGAAAAATTCTATAAGATTCGGCAGACATGATTTACCTTTTGTAAATCCATGCTGACTTTGTCCAATGATTTCACCACTTTCCAAATGTGCTGCTATCCCATCTTTAATAACTGACTCTAGCAGTTTCCCCACTACCGATGTTAGACTAACTGGTCTGTAATTCCCCGTTTTCTCTCTCCCTCCCTTCTTAAAAAGTGGGGTTACGTTTGCTACCCGCCAATCCTCAGGAACTACTCCAGAATCTAAAGAGTTTTGAAAGATTATTACTAATGCATCCACTATTTCTGGAGCTACTTCCTTAAGTACTCTGGGATGCAGCCTATCTGGCCCTGGGGATTTATCGGCCTTTAATCCATTTAATTTACCCAACACCACTTCCCGGCTAACCTGGATTTCACTCAATTCCTCCAACTCCTTTGACCCGCGGTCCCCTGCTATTTCCGGCAGATTATTTATGTCTTCCTTAGTGAAGACGGAACCAAAGTAGTTATTCAATTGGTCCGTCATATCCTTGTTCCCCATGATCAACTCACCCGTTTCTGACTGCAAGGGACCTACATTTGTTTTAACTAATCTCTTTCTTTTCACATATCTATAAAAACTTTTGCAGTCAGTTTTTATGTTCCCTGCCAGTTTTCTTTCATAATCTATTTTTCCTTTCCTAATTAAGCCCTTTGTCCTCCTCTGCTGGTCTCTGAATTGCTCCCAGTCCTCCGGTATGCTGCTTTTTCTGGCTAATTTGTACGCTTCATCCTTCGCTTTGATACTATCCCTGATTTCCCTTGTTATCCACGGATGCACTACCTTCCCTGATTTATTCTTTTGCCAAACTGGGATGAACAATTTTTGTAGTTCATCCATGCAGTCTTTAAATGTCTTCCATTGCATATCCACCGTCAACCCTTTTAGAATTAATTGCCAGTCAATCTTGGCCAATTCACGTCTCATACCCTCAAAGTTACCTTTCTTTAAGTTCAGAACCATTGTTTCTGAATTAACAATGTCACTCTCCATCCTAATGAAGAACTCAACCATATTATGGTCACTCTTGCCCAAGGGGGCACGTACAACAAGACTGCTAACTAACCCTTCCTCATTACTCAATACCCAGTCTAAAATAGCCTGCTCTCTCGTTGGTTCCTCCATATGTTGATTTAGATAACTATCCCGCATACATTCCAAGAAATCCTCTTCCTCAGCACCCCTGCCAATTTAATTCACCCAATCTATATGTAGATTGAAGTCACCCATTATAACGGTTTTGCCTTTGTCGCACGCATTTCTAATTTCCTGTTTGATACCATCTCCAACTTCACTACTACTGTTAGGTGGCCTGTACACAACACCCACCAGCGTTTTCTGCCCCTTACTGTTTCGCAGCTCTACCCATACCGATTCCACATCCTGCAAACTAATGTCCTTCCTTTCCATTGCGTTAATCTCCTCTCTAATCAGCAACGCTACCCCACCTCCTTTTCCTTTCTCTCTATCCCTCCTGGCCCTTCAGCCCACCGGGTCTGTGCCGACCATCGATCACCCTGTGCACTAGTTCCATCCCACACACACAAGGGACAACTTACGAACAGAAGCCGATTAACCTACAAACCTGCACGTCTTTGGGATGTGGGAGGAAACCGGAGCACCCGGGGAAAACCCACGCAGGTCACGGGGAGAACGTACAAACTCCGTACAGACAGCACCCGTAGTCGGGATCGAACCCGGGTCTCTGGCGCTGTGAGGCAACAACACTACCGCTGCGCCACCGTGCCGCCCAGTGTTGTGTCGTGAAGGAAAGGCTCTTTAGCCTGAGTTATTCACAGCATGTTCTGATGAACATTGTGCCTGTGCTAATAATATGATAGAGCGTTTGAAAGGAACTGGGAAGGCTACAAACATCCAAACTGTATGGTTACCAGGAAGAATGAAGCACTGCCTCTTGTAATCTGCCCTATAAAACTGAACCCATTACAGCAATACATTCATTCATAGCTAAGAAAAATACTCAAAGTAGTCTAGACATAATTCTATCTTTAACTCTCCAAACAATTCCATACTTGGCCTGAGGTTGAAGGATTAGCTCTGTATTGTAAATTAATAGAAACTGATTATTGTTATGCTGGGTTTGTAGTAAGAACTACTGGAGCAGCTCGGTGGCGCAGCAGGTAGTGTTGCTGCCTCACAGTGTTTATAGCACCAGAGACCCAGGTTCGATCCCGACTATGGATGTTGTCTGTACGGTGTTTGTACGTTCTCCCCGTGACCCTGTGCAGGGTTTTCTCCGAGATCTTCGGTTTCCTCCCACACTCCAAAGACGTACAGGTTTGTAGGTTAATTGGCTTGGTGTAAATGTAGCAATTGTCGGCAGTGTAGGATGGTGTTGATGTGCAGGGATCGATGGGCCGAAGGGCTTGTTTGTCCACTGTATCTCTAAACTAAACCAAACTCCCAAATTACAACAAAATACAGAGCACTGGAGGAACTCAGCAGGTCAGGCAGCATCTGTGGAGGCAGAGAGATGGCAGTTCTACTGCAGTTGTACAGGGTCTTGGTGAGGGAGGTTCTACTGCAGTTGTACAGGGTCTTGGTGAGGGAGGTTCTACTGCAGTTGTACAGGGTCTTGGTGAGACCACACCTGGAGTATTGCATACAATTTTGGTCTCCTAATCTGAGGAAGGACATTCTTGCCATAGACGGAGTACAGAGAAGGTTCACCAGACTGATTCCTGGGATGTCAGGACTTTCATATGAAGAAAGACCGGATACACTCGGCTTGTACTCGCTAGAATTTAGAAGATTGAGGGGGGATCTTATAGAAACTTACAAAATTCTTAAGGGGTTGGACAGGCTAGATGCAGGAAGATTGTTCCTGATGTTGGGGAAGTCCAGAACAAGGGGTCACAGTTTAAGGATAAAGGGGAAATCTTTTAGGACTGAGATGAGAAAAACAATTTTCACACAGAGAGTGGTGAATCTGTGGAACTCTCTGCCACAGAAGGTAGTTGAGGCCAGTTCATTGGCTATATTTAAGAGGGAGTTAGATGTGGTCCTTGTGGCTAAAGGGATCAGGGGGTACGGAGAGAAAGCAGGTACGGGATACTGAGTTGGATGATCAACCATGATCATATTGAATGGCGGTGCAGGCTCGAAGGGCCAAATGGCCAACTCCTGCACCTATTTTCTATGTTTCTATGTTTCGTTTAGTTTAGTTTGTAGACACAGCACAGAAGCTGACCCTTTGGCCCAGCGAGTCCGTACTGACCCAGTAATCCCCGCACATTCACACCATTCGTTCTTCCCCCGCACAATCAAAGCATGGAATAATCTCCACCCTACTATAGTTACCCAACCAGATGCAACTAAATTTAAAGTAGCTCTTTCTACCCAATAACCCTTTCTGGCTTAGGTCCTCCCTCCACCACCTCCAGTTTAAATTCCATTTGGAATATTTTGGAGGACCAAGGAACCAAGAAACCCTACACATACTTGGGACCATTTTACATTCATACCAAGCCAATTCACCTACTAAACTGAATGTCTTTGGAGTGTGGAAAGATACTGAAGACCTTGGAGAAAACCCACGCAGGTCACGGGGAGAACGTACAAACTCCGTAAAGACAAGCACAAAACTAAACGACATTCAACCAAACTAAACTAAACTAATCAAACTAAAGGAAGGGAATTGAAAGGGGGGATGTTTGTAGAAGTTACTTAAAAAATGATTTTAAAAAATGGACATTACCACTGCTGAAGTGGCAAGGTTTCACATTATTCCTGATTCATTCACCAACCTCTTGATCCTTACAACACATTTTAGTGTTCGTTTTACTAGGGTGGTCATTACTTTAAGTGGAATCAGCTACATTTATAAAAATGCTTCTGTTACAGTGTTTTTCACCTGATTCCCTGCATGTTTCAAGTTCTTGACATTCCTCAAAGACACTTGTGGAATGATTTCTATGCAACCCTTTCCTAAATGACTCTTATATTGGAAACCTGCCGACAGTCGGCCGTCTATGGAGACAGATATCGCTAGAATTTAATGAAAAGGGTGAGCTTCATAAACTTTATATATTCAGCTTAACAGCCAAAGACACACACACACACAGACACACCACAAATTGACTCTAGCTTGCAGCTAGTTGCTGTTCTTCTGGCAATGCACAATTCCGAATTCCTTATCCAGCTCCCAATGCCAAGTCCTACATGGAATTTCAAATGGAAAAGTGAAAAATACCACACCAAGAGGTCAAGGGTGGAAAGTAAAGTGTTTCAGTCATGCGCATTTACTTTAGTTTGGTTTAGAAATGCAGCACTGAAACAGGCCCTTCGGCCCACCGAGTCTGTGCCGACCAGCGAACCCCGCACGCTAAAACGATCCTACACGTACTAGGGACAGTTTACAATGTTACCAAGTCAATTAACTGACAAACCTGTAGGTCTTTGGAGTGTGGGAGGAAACCGGAACACCCGGAGAAAACCCACGCAGGCCACAGGGAGAACGTACAAACTCTGTACAGACAGTACCCCTAGTCAGGATCGAACCAGGGTCCCTGGCGCTGTAAGACAACAACTCTACCGCTGTGCCATCGTGCCGCCCTTTGCTTGACAATTTTTCTGAGGAATCTGATGGTTTGGCAGAGTAGGGCAGCGGTAGAGTTGCTGCCTCACAGCGCCAGAGACGCAGGTTCGATCCTGACCTCGGGTGCTGTCTATACAGAGTTTGTACATTCTCCCTGTGACCGCCTGGGTTTACTCCAGGTGCTCCGGTTTCCTCCCACACTACAAAGACGTGCAGGTTATTTGGCTTCTGTAAATTGTCCCTAGTGTGTAGGATAGAACTCATTGAACGGGTGATCGCTGGCAGTCACGGACTTGGTGTGTCGAAATATCCATAATTGGGATGTCCAAACTCAGTAACAAATGTGTATATGACCCTATCCCTCTTTCTCTTCTCCTTTCACTTCCATCTCTCCCTCCGGCTTTACATTTCACTCACCTTGTCTTCTTATCTGACATCCTTTTGTTTCCTTTTCCTCTCTAGCCTTTGTCACTTACTCCACCCATCTGCTACTCCAACCCGCCCCCCCCCCCCGCCCCCACCCCTCACCTGTATCCACTTCACACATGTTCGGCTTTGACCCACCCCACCTCTCTTTTGTAGCTTTCTCTCCCCTAATCAATAGACAATAGACAATAGACAACAGGTGCAGGAGTAGGCCATTTGGCCCTTCGAGCCAGCACCGCCATTCAATGTGATCATGGCTGATCATCCACAATCAGTACCCCGTTCCTGCCTTCTCCCCATATCCCCTGACTCTGCTATCTTTAAGAGCTCTATCTAGCTCTCTCTTGAATGCATCCAGAGAACCTGCCTCCACTGCCCTCTGAGACAGAGAATTCCACAGACTCACCACTCTCTGTGAGAAAAAATGTTTCCTCGTCTCCGTTCTAAATGGCTTACTCCTTATCCTTAAACTGTGGCCCCTGGTTCTGGACTCCCCCAACATCAGGAACATGTTTCCTGCCTCTAGTGTGTCCAAGTCCATAACAATCTTATATGTTTCAATGAGTTCTCATCCTTCTAAACTCCAGAGTGTACAAGCCCAGCCGCTCCATTCTCTCAGCATATGACAGTCCCGCCATCCCGGGAATTAACCTTGTAAACCTACGCTGCACTGCCTCAATAGCAAGAATGTCCTTCCTCAAATTAGGGGACCAAAACTGCACACAATACTCCAGGTGCGGTCTCACTAGGGCCCTGTACAACAGCAGAAGGACCTCTTTGCTCCTATATTTGATTCCTCGTTATAAAGGCCAACATGCCAATCCTACTACAATCGGTATGAAGAAGGGCCCTGACCAGAAACGCCACCTGTCCATCCCCTCCACAAATGCTGCCAGACCTGCTGCGTTCCTCCAGCGGGAACAAGGAACTTCAGATGCTGGTTTCCACCAAAGATAGGCACCAAGTGCTGGAGTAACTCAGCGGATCAGGCAGCATCTCTGGAGAAAAGGGATGGGAGAAGTTTCGTGTCGAGATCCTTCTTCGCACTCCTGAAATAATACTCTGAAGAAGAATCCTGACCCAAAACGTCACCCATCCATTTTCACCAGAGATGCTGCCTGACCCGCTGAGTTACTCCAGCACTTTGCCTCTCAGATCCTCTAGTCCTTCATTTTGAATAAGTATGTAAAATCTATCTTTACTATCCTAGCCTTAATTGTGCAGACTCTTAATGATATATTTATAAAAACAGATTGTGTACTGTAAATATTATTAGCCTGCTTTATCCTGAAGCAAAATTATCTAATTTCTAATTAATGAATCGTTACATGGAATGCGGTAAGGGCAGATTCTAGTCACCAACGTCAACTCAAAATTAGGTGTCATTGAGTCATTCATCGTGGAAACGGGCCCTTTGATCCAACGCCCACACTGACCAACATGTCCAGGCTACACTAGTCCCACTTGCCTGCATTCGGCCCATATCTCTCAAAACCTGTCCTATCCCACGTACCTGTCTAAAGTTTCTCAACTGTTGCTAAAGCCCCTGCCTCAACGACCTCCTCCAGCAGGTCAATCCATGCACCTACCAACCTTTGTGTAAAAAGGTTATCCCTCAGGTTCCTGTTAAATCTTTCCACCCAAAGATTAAACCTCTGTCCTCTAGTTATCTATTCCCCTACTCTGGGCAAGGATACTCCATGCGTCTACCCGATCTATTCCTCTCATGATTTTGTACACCTCTATATGATCATGTATAGTGAAAGGCCTGAATAGAGTGGATGTGGAGAGGATGTTTACACTAGTGGGAGAGTCTAAGACTAGAGGTCACAGCCTCAGAATTAAAGGATGTTCCTTTAGGATGGAAATGAGGAGATATTTGTTTAGTTCGAGGGTGGTGAATCTGTGAAATTAATTGCCACATAAGGCGGTGGAGGCCAAGTCAGTGGATATTTTAAAGGCAGATGGATTAAAGATGGATTCTTGATTAGTACGGATGTCAGCGGTGCTTGTTTGAAGGGCCGAATGGCCTACTCCTGCACCTGTTGTCTATTGCTATGGGGAGAATGGGGTTAGGAGGGAGAGATAGATGAGCCATGATTGAATGGCGGATTAGACTTGATGGGCTGAATGGCCTAATTCTCCTCACTTATGAACTGATGTCCACCTCTAGAAGGTTGCTAACCGATGTGTAAAAGATCCAGCATTTAGGATAAGGGATAGCAAAATAGCACAAATTGTTGGGCAAAGTGATGCTTTGCCATCACACTGCAGACGTCTGCTTCCTCAAACGCAAGAAGAGAAGACTCAGTCCCTGCCATTAATTTCCCCAGAGTTTCACTAAATTGCTGCAGCTGCAATTGTTGAGACAAATTTCAAGATTCAAGAGAGTTTATTGTCATGTGTCCCAGATAGGACAATGAAATTCTTGCTTTGCTTCAGCACAACAGAATATAGTAGGCATGAATACAGAACAGATCAGTGTGTCCATATACCATTATATAAATAGATACACACATGAATAAATAAACTGATAAAAGTACAAATAACAGATAATGGGCTATTAATGTTCAGAGTTTTGTCCTAGCCAGGTTTAATAGCCTGATGGCTGTGGGGAAGTAGATATTCCTGAACCTGGACGTTGCAGTCTTCAGGCTCCTGTACCTTCTACCTGAAGGTAGCAGGGAGATGAGTGTGTGGCCAGGATGGTGTGGGTCTTTGATGATGCTGCCAGCCTTTTTGAGGCAGCGACTGCGATAAATCCCCTCGATGGAAGGGAGGTCAGAGCCGATGATAGACTGGGCAGTGTTTACTACTTTTTGTAGTCTTTTTCTCTCCAGGGCGCTCAAGTTGCCGAACCAAGCCACGATGCAACCGAAATTTAGTTCCCAGCAGGAAACTGGGGCCAGTGTTCAACAAAGGAAGGACGTTTTTTAAAGGACATTGATGACTCTGTAATGCCATTCAGAGAGGGCCAGAGCAGAGACCATTCCAATCATCCAATCTCACCTCTTCAGGCACTACACAGTTGTATAGGGCTCTGTATAAGACCACATCTGGAGTACTGTGTACAGTTTTGGTCTCCTAATTTGAGGAAGGACATCCTTATGATTGAGGCAGTGCAGCGTAGGTTCATGAGATTGATCCCTGGGATGGCGGGACTGTCATATGAGGAAAGATTGAAAAGACTAGGCTTGTATTTACTGGAGTTTAGAAGGATGAGGGGGTGATCTTATAGAAACATATAAAATTATAAAAGGACTGGACAAGCTAGATGCAGGAAAAATGTTCCCAATGTTGGGCGAGTCTAGAACCAGGGGCCACAGTCTTAGAATAAAGGGGAGGCCATTTAAGACTGAGGTGAGAAAAAAACCTTTTCACCCAGAGAGTTGTGAATTTGTGGAATTCCCTGCCACAGAGGGCAGTGGAGGCCAAGTCACTGGATGGATTTAAGAGAGAGTTAGATAGAGCTCTAGGGGCTAGTGGAGTCAAGGGATATGGGGAGAAGGCAGGCACGGGATATTGATGGGGGACGATCAGCCATGATCGCAATGAATGGCGGTGCTGGCTCGAAGGGCCGAATGGCCTCCTCCTGCACCTATTTTCTATGTTTCTATGTTTCTATGTTACATTGCTCATGTACTGTGCTTTAGACTTTAGAGATACAGCGCGGAAACAGACCCATCAGCCCATTCATCCAGCGATCACCCCGTACACCAGCACTACCTTACACACGCTAGGGTCCATTTACAATTTTACTGCAGCCAATTCACCTACAAACCTGTACGTCTTTGGAGTGTGGGAGGAAACCGGAGCACCCGGAGAAAACCCACGGGGTGAACGTACAAACTCTGTCCAGGCAGCACCCGTAGTCGGGATGGAACCCGGGTCTCTGGCTCTGCAAGACGGCATCTCTACCGCTGCGCCTCCACGCCTCCCTAAACAAATAGGAAAAGATACACAACACTAAGTAAATCCGTATAAATGACTTAAAACAGTATTTTGATTCAAATAAAAACAATTAGCCCTCCGTTAACTTACGGATGTAGATTTTGTCAAGTTTTTAAAATTTGTTTCATTTTTATTTTCTTTCATTTTCTATCTGCTAATATTAATTTTGTGTAAGAAGGAACTGCAGCTGCTAGTTTATACCAAAGATAGACACAAAGTGCTGGAGTAACTCAACGGGTCAAGCAGCATCTCTGTAGAGAAGGTATGGGGGACGTTTCGGGTCGGAGCCCTACTTCCCTCTTTCTGCTTCTGGTTTTAATCTAATTCATTCATATTTCTTCTCGCTTGTTCCTTAAATTTAATTGACCAAGGAGATATTTAGTTGCTCCAGCATAATCAAGGACCAGTCTCACCCTGGCCACTCCCTCTTCTCCCCTCTCCTATCAAACAAGAGGCACAGAAATGTGCAAACGCACACCTCCAGTTTCAGAAGGTAGACAAAAATGCTGGGGAAACTCAGCGGGTGAGGCAGCATCTATGGAGCGAAGGAGTAGGTGACGTTTCAGGTCATAGACATAGACATAGAAAATAGGTGCAGGAGTAGGCCATTCGGCCCTTCGACCCTGCACCGCCATTCAATATGATCATGGCTGATCATCCAACTCAGTATCCTGTACCTGCCTTCTCTCCATACCCCCTGATCCCTTTAGCCACAAGGGCCACATCCAACTCCCTCTTAAATATAGCCAATGAACTGGCCTCAACTACCTTCTGTGGCAGAGAATACCACAGATTCACCACTCTCTGTGTGAAAAATGTTTTTCTCATCTCGGTCCTAAAAGATTTCCCCCTTATCCCTAAACTGTGACCCCTTGTTCTGGACTTCCCCAACATCGGGAACAATCTTCAGAGACCCTTCTTCAGACCAGGGTCTGTTTCTTCCCGGCTGTTATCAGGCATCCTATCACCAACTAGAGAAGGGTCCTGCCGTACCATCGGCCTCATTGGAGACCCTCAGATTATCTTTAATCTAACTTTACCTAGCACTGAATGTTGTGCCCCTTATCCTTTATCTGTACACTGTGGATGGATTCATTGCAACCATGTATAGTCTTTCCTTTGACTGTTTAGCACACAAACTATAGCTTTTCACTGTATCTTGGTACACGTGACAAGGAGAAACTAAATCCAAGTTCCCCGGAGATGCTGCCTCACCTGCTGAGTTACTCCAGCACTTTGTACTTGTTTTGTAAACCAGCGTCTGCAGTTCCTTGTATCCACGTCCACCTGTAATTTCATTACCTTTCAAAGTAATGAAAGGCAACGCTGGGGAGGCACTGTGCCGCAATGGCAGAGCTGTTATCTCACAGCGTCGGAGACCTGGGTTCGATCCTGTCCACGGGTGCTGGCTGCGTGAAGTTTGCACGTTCTCCCTGTGTGTGGACTGTGTGGGTTTCCTCCGGGTGCTCCGGTTTCCTCCCACACCCCAAAGACACATGGGTTGTAGGTTGATTGGTCTCTGTTTAGTTTAGTTTAGAGATATAGCGCAGAAACAGGCCCTTCGGCCCACCGGGTCCATGCCGACCAACGATCCCCGCTCATTAACACCATCCTACACATTTTCTACATCTAGCAAGCCAATTAACCTACAAACCTGTAGGTCTTTGGAGTGTGGGAGGAAAGCGAAGATCTCGGAGAACGTACAAACTCCATACAGACAGAACCGTAGTCGGGATCGAACCCGGGTCTCCGGCGTTGCATTCGCTGTAAGGCAGCAACTCTACCGCTGCGCCGTGTGACTTATAATAGCCCTGTCCCACGATGCGAGTTCATTCCAAGAGCTCTCTCTCTCGAGTTTAAAAAAAATCAAACTCGTGGTAAGCACGGAGAATGAACGTAGCGGGTACGTCGGAGCTCGGGGACGTCTCTTAGCGCTAACGGCAGGTACTCGGGAAGACTCGCTAACGGCAGGTACTCGGGAAGACTCTCTAACGGCAGGTACACGGGAAGACTCGCTCACGGCAGGTAAGCACGGGAAGACTCGTGAAGATTTTTCAACATGATGAAAAATGTCCACGAGAGCCCTGAGTACCGACGAGCGGCCATTACCGTAAATCTCCGAGTTCGAATCAGGGCAAACTCGGGGAGAGCTCTTGGAATGAACTCGTACAGTGGGACAGGGCTTTAAGTCATGTGAACGGGTGATCGCTTGCCGGCTCGGACTCGGTGGGCCATGGGACCTGTTTCCACGTTGTATCTCTAAACGGAATTAAACGTATCTGGAAACGTGCACGGGATAAACATGCTCTTTCAAAATGTTTACTCTGTTCCATGTTAAACCCACGCTCCAGCTGGTGCATCTACAAATCGCCAACAGATGTCTATTAGGGTCTGGCACTGTGATGCGCTCTACGGCATTGAAATGTGGATCTCAAAGGAAAGGCTAATGGAATTGTGGTTATTTCCTTTAAAACGGCGTCACGGTGGCGCAGCAGTAGAGTTGCTGCCTCACAGCGTCAGAGACCCAGGTTCGATCCTGACTATGGGTGCCGTCAGTATGGAGTTTGTACGTTCCCCCCGTGACCTGCGTGGGTTTCCTCCGGGTGCTCCGGTTTCCCCCCACACTCCAAAGACGTGCAGGTTTGTAGGTCAATTGGCTCCGGGTAAGATTGTAACTGATCCCTGGTGTGTGTAGGATAGTGTTAATGTATGAGGTGATCATTAGTCGGTGTAGACCCGATGGGCCAAGGGCCTGATTCGGCGCTGTATTTCTAATCTAAACTAAGCAAAAGTATATATCTACCATTCAATTACTTCTTGGCGAAACTTATGCTTCAGTCATCAAATTGCACTGGCTCCAACACTAATTTTCCATAATTTTTCTTCAATCTTCCAATGTTAGTTCAATGACTCTGCAGTGAGAATACTTCTTTAGCTGTGAACTGTATATAAAGTCATAGAGAGTCATAGAGTGATGCAGTGTGGAAACAGGCCCTTCGGCCCAACTTGCCCACACTCAGCTATCCTAGTCCCACCTCCCTGCGTTTGGGCCATATCCCTCCAAACCTGTCCTATCCATGTACCTGTCTAACTGTTTCTTAAACGTTGGGATAGTCCCAGCCTCAACTACCTCCTCTGGCAGCTTGTTCCATACACCCACCACCATTTGTGTGAAAAAGTTATCCATCGGATTCCTATTAAATCATTTCCCCTTCACCTTAAACTTGTGTCCTCTGATCCTCGATTCACCTACTCTGGGCAAAAGATTGTGTGTATCCATCTCAGGGTACTCTGAGATTGAGTAGGGGGCTTTACAAATGGGGTCATGGGGTGTCGGGGGTGATGGGGAGAAGGCAGGAGATTGGGGTTAGGAGGGAGAGATAGATCAACCAAGATTGAATGGCGGAGTAGACTTGATGGGCCGAATGGCATAATTCTCCTCCTCGAACTTATGAACAAGTAAATTATTTTAATGTTACAAGGATTCTTTGCCTTCATACATTTGAGTTATCATCTTTAATCTTTATGATATAATCAGTATTTTATTGTCATCGAAATTAACCCAATTACCTCTCAACACAAAATTAATGGGTTAATATCTGATGAGCGTTTGACGGCACTGGGCCTGTACTCGCTGGAGTTGAGAAGGATGAACGGGGACCTCATTGAAACTTACCGAAGATTGAAAGGCCCGGATAGTGTGGATGTGGAGAGGATGCTTCTACTAGTAGGAGAATCTAGGACCAGGGGTACAGCCTTAGAATAAAATGACGTACCTTCAGAAAGGAGATGAGGAGGAGTTTCTTTAGTCAGAGGATGGTGAATCTGTAGAATTCATTGCCACAGACAAGTCAATGGGTATTTTTAAGGTGGAGATTTGCAGGTACTTGATTAGTGAGGGTCAGAGGTCACGGGGAGAAGACAGGAGAATGGGGTTGAGCCATGATTGAATGGCGGAGTAGACTCGATGGGCCGAATGGCCTAATTCTGTTCCTATGTCACATGAACCTATGAACTTATAAGTGAGAATACCTTCACCAACAGATATCCGTACCAAATAGCCAGATATGGAATACCAGAATGCATATCTTTAAGGTGAGAGGAGAACAGTTGAAAGGAGTTGTAATGTTAAAATTGTACAAGGCATTAGTGAGGCCAATTCTGGAGTATGGGGTACAATTTTGGTCGCCTAATTATAGGAAGGATGTCAACAAAATAGAGAGAGTACAGAGGAGATTTACTAGAATGTTACCTGGGTTTCAGCAACTAAGTTACAGAGAAAGGTTGAACAAGTTAGGGCTTTATTCTTTGGAGCGCAGAAGGTTAAGGGGGGACTTGATAGAGGTCTTTAAAATGATGAGAGGGATAGACAGAGTTGACGTGGAAAAGCTTTTCCCACTGAGAGTAGGGAAGATTCAAACAAGGGGACATGACTTGAGAATTAAGGGACTGAAGTTTAGGGGTAACATGAGGGGGAACTTCTTTACTCAGAGAGTGGTAGCTGTGTGGGATGAGCTTCCAGTGAAGGTGGTGGAGGCAGGTTCGTTTTTATCATTTAAAAATAAATTGGATAGTTATATGGATGGGAAAGGAATGGAGGGTTATGGTCTGAGCGCAGGTATATGGGACTAGGGGAGATTATGTGTTCGGCACGGACTAGAAGGGTCGAGATGGCCTGTTTCCGTGCTGTAATTGTTATATGGTTATTATATGGTTATATGAGATGGGAAAGGCAAGTTTTTATACAGAGATTGGGTGATGGGACCTGGAACACAGTGCTGGAGGTCGTGATGGAGATAGGTACGATAGTGGTGTTTAAGAGGCACATGGATATGCATGGGAATGGTGGGATATGGACTATGTGTAGGCAGATAAGAATTTAGCTTGGCATTCATATTAGGCACGGACATTGTGGGCCGAAGGGCCTGTTCCTGTGCTGTACTGCTCTATGTTCTATGACTATCGACCAGTGGCACTAACGCCGGTGGTGATGAAGTGCTTTGAGAGGTTGATCATGTAGCAAATCAACTCCTACATCGACAAAACCCTGGACCCACTGCAGTTCGCGTACCGCCACAACAGATCAACGGTGGATGCGATCTCGCTGGCCCTCCACTCCGCACTGGACCACTTGGACAACAAAAACTCATATGTCAGGCTGTTATTCATTGATTACAATCATCCCCTCCAAACTGGTTACCAAACTCGCAGAACTGGGTCTCTGCGCATCCCTCTGCAACTGGATCCTCGACTTCCTCGTCCACAGAACACAGTCTGTTCATATTGGTGGAAATGTGTCAGCCTCGATAACAATCAGCACGGGAGCACCTCACGGGAGCTCAGCCCCCTGCTGTACTCACTCTATACCCATGACTGCGTAGCGAACCACAGTGCGAACTCCATCATTAAGTTCGCTGACGAAACCACTATTGTGGGGCGTATCACTGATGGGGATGAGTCAGAGTACAGAAGAGAGATCGAGCAACTGTCCATATGGTGCCAGCGCAATAACCTGGCCCTGAACACCAGCAAAACCAAGGAACTGATTGTGGACTTTGGAAGGAGTAGGAGGGGGACCCACAGCCCCATTTATATCAACGGGTCGATGGTTGAAAGGGTCAAGAACTTCAAATTCCTGGGGGTGCACATCTCTGAAGATCTTTCCTGGTCCGAGAACACTAACGCAATTATCAAAAAAGCTCATCAGCGCCTCTACTTCCTGAGAAGATTACGGAGAGTCGGATTGTCAAGGAAGACTCTCTCTAACTTCTACAGGTGCACAGTCGAGAGCATGCTGACCGGTTGCATCGTGGCTTGGTTCGGCAATTTGAGCGCCCTGGAGAGGAAAAGACTACAAAAAGTAGTAAACACTGCCCAGTCCATCATCGGCTCTGACCTCCCTTCCATCGAGGGGATCTATCGCAGTCGCTGCCTCAAAAAGGCTGGCAACATCATCAAAGACCCACACCATCCTGGCCACACACTCATCTCCCTGCTACCTTCAGGTAGGAGGTACAGGAGCCTGAAGACTGCAACGTCCAGGTTCAGGAATAGCTACTTCCCCACAGCCATCAGGCTATTAAACTTGGCTCGGACAAAACTCTGAACATTAATAGCCCATTATCTGTTATTTGCACTTTATCAGTTTATTTATTCATGTGTGTATATATTTATATAATGGTATATGGACACACTGATCTGTTCTGTATCCATGCCTACTATATTCTGTTGTGCTGAAGCAAAGCAAGAATTTCATTGTCCTATCTGGGACACATGACAATAAACTCTCTTGAATCTTGAAATTTGTCTCAACAATTGCAGCTGCAGCAATTTAGTGAAACTCTGGGGAAATTAATGGCAGGGACTGAGTCTTCTCTTCTTGCATTTGAGGCAGCAGACGTCTGCAGTGTGATGGCAAAGCATCACGATGCCCAACAATTTGTGCTATTTTGCTATCCCTTATCCTAAATGCTGGATCTTTTACACATCGGTTAACAACCTTCTAGAGGTGGACATCAGTTCATAAGTGAGGAGAATTAGGCCATTCAGCCCATCAAGTCTAATCCGCCATTCAATCATGCTGACCGGTTGCATCGTGGCTTGGTTCGGCAATTTGAGCGCCCTGGAGAGGAAAAGACTACAAAAAGTAGTAAACACTGCCCAGTTCATCATCGGCTCTGACCATCCTTCCATCGAGGGGATTTATCGCAGTCGCTGCCTCAAAAAGGCTGGCAGTATCATCAAGGACCCACACCATCCTGGCCACACACTCATCTCCCTGCTACCTTCAGGTAGAAGGTACAGGAGCCTGAAGACTGCAACAACCAGGTTCAGGAATAGCTACTTCCCCTCAGCCATCAGGCTATTAAACCTGGCTCGGACAAAACTCTGACTATTAGCAACCACTTTCTGTTATTTGCACTACCAGTTTATTTATTCATGTGTGTATATATTTATATCATGGTATATGGACACATTTATCTGTTTTGTAGTAAATGCCTACTATTTTCTGTGTGCTTAAGCAAAGCAAGAATTTCATTGTCCTATACAGTGACACATGACAATAAACTCACTTGAACTTGAACTTGAACTTGTTCTGTGTTCTATGTTCTATGTTCTGTGTTCTATGTTCTATGTTCTCTGTTCTATGTTCTGTGTTCTATGTTCTATGTTCTATGTTCTATGTTCTATGTTCTATGTTCTGTGTTCTATGTTCTGTGTTCTATGGTCTATGTTCTATGTTCTATGTTCTGTCTTCTATGTTCTATGTTCTCTGTTCTATGTTCTGTGTTCTATGTTCTATGTTCTCTGTTCTATGTTCTATGTTCTGTGTTCTGTGTTCTATGTTCTATGTTCTATGTTCTACGTTCTATGTTCTATGTTCTATGTTCTGTGTAACGCAACACAGGAAGGGTCTCGACCCGAAATGTCACCCATTCCTTCACTCCAGAGATGCTGCCTGTCCCGCTGAGTTCCTCCAGTATTTTTTGTCTATCTTCGGTGTAAACCCGCATCTGCAGTTCCTTCCTACGCAGGCTGTATCCATGACAGTTTATAGTAACAGCAACAATCACAGGGGAAATGGATTATTTTTAGATGAGAGTTTTAATAATGAAAGGACATCAGCCTGAAATATCCGACCCGAAATGTCACCCATCCCTTCTCTCCAGAGATGCTGCCTGTCCCGCTGAGTTACTCCAGCTTTTTTGTGTCTATCTTCGGTGTATACCAGCATCTGCAGTTCCTTCCAGCACATGATATCTTCCTAACTCCACAAAGGCAGCCTGACTTGCTGAGGGCTTCTGAAGTTTCTGTTTTTAATTTCATATTTCTCTGTGTTGAAAACAAGAACAAAGTATTTCGATCTGAAAGTTAGATGGAAAAGAACGTGTCAAATCTCAGGGTTTAGGGTAGAATTAAAAACTGCTGGAACTCACATTCTTCCGCAATTCAGACTCCACAATCCAATAACTGCAATGTTCCAGGTGTGCATTAAACTATCTTTAATCGGGCTTGACTGGGCTTTACCTTGCACTAAACGTTATTCCCTTTATCCTGTATCTGTACACAGTGGATGGCTTGATTGTAATCATGTGTTGTCTTTCTGCTGACTGGTTAGAACACAACAACAAAGCATTTCACTGTACCTCGTTACATGTGACAAACTAAACCTTGTACTAGCTTCAAAGTCTTCTTGTTGAGTCTCATTGTCTGTAACTGGTTTTCACCTATCTCTCGTTTCCCTCTCCTGACTCTCAGTCTGAAGAAGGGTCTCAACCCGAAACGTCACCCATTCCTTCTGTCCAGAGATGCTGCCTGTTACTGATGATGCTAAGTTACTCCAGCTTTTTGTGTCTTCACAGGCTGTAGGTTGTTGTGTTGTGAAGGGCTGGGTGGCAGAGAGCGAGAGAGAGAGCGGGAGAGTGAGAGAGGGGGGGGGGG